>NC_051181.1:120473541-120527738 GCF_013339695.2 Rhipicephalus sanguineus
TTGCGGGTGGGACTAAATTTCGTTACAGCGAAATTTAATTTTTAATTGCGTTACTGCGAAATTTACTCCAGCAAGGGCACTATATCTGTACAAGTCCCTATGTCTATGCACACACGGTAAAGTCAAACACGAAAACGCGCCATGGTTTGTTCGTTACGTATTTTGTTGAGGAGGAAGGCAGCGGAGCGAACAGAAGAAGGGAAGGGTTCGCCCCTTGTATTCGGCAACTTCGGCGTCTGGCCCCGCCCACCCACACACACACACAAAAAAAAACCGAAACCAGCACGACAGCGCTAGAGATAAGATTCTTACGAGCCTTTCCCGCACATTTCCCTGCCGCCGCTGTATGTAGCGTCCACCGCGTATACAAACAGGGAGATAGGGGCAACGCCGACGAGGTTTTGCCCTGGAAGGGGACTTCACACGCAGACGCCGGGACCCGAGCCTGTATCGCTCGCCAGCGGGCTTCAGCACCGCTCGGCGCAACGTCGCGTGTGTAAGCAAGCTTCTTTTCTTTTTTTTTTTTCCTGGCGCGGCGGGTGCGTGAAGCGTGTCGTTTGCCGCCCACGACTTTTTCCTTTGCAGGCCCGCCTCGCCGCCGCAGCACAGGCCTTGCCGTTCTCGCGTGCCTGGTGCACACACGAAACGCAAAACTAAGCAGAAAAAGAGTAAACAAGGAAACCCGCCTGGGGCCGCGCGGGGAGACAGGCAAACCCTTTGGCGAGATCGCGCGCGCGATAATAAATCGCGTCCGGCGAAATTAACGAGCGGTTTTCGCCTCTTCTGTCTCTGTTTTCTTCGACGTCCTCTTTCCCTCAATCCTCCTCTTTCTTTTTTCCGCCTCCCCCGCCAATGGCGCGCGCGCTTCGCTCTCTGTGTGAACACGTGTGCGTGCGTGTGTATGTGTTGCGGGGGTCCATTGTTTTACAGTTGTTCTTTTCGCTTCTATCTTTTTTTTTCCTGTACGGGACTCCAGCGGCAGCAGGGCACCGCGGCCGTCGTGGGGACCCGACAATTAAAGGAACCCGCGCATCGATTGCACGCAGACACGAACGAAAGCGCTGCTTGCCCGGGAGGAAGCACCCTGTAGTGCATGGGCGACGGCCCGGGAGACGGAAACCGTCGGTGGGTTGGTTGGTTGGCTGGCTGTGCCGCCGATGCCGTCGGTGTGTATGTGGGGGGCTCGGTATCTATCCGCGCAGCAGAGACTGCGTGCTTTCTCCTCCCTTGCGGCCGGCCTGGGTGATGCGAACCGGGGATCTGTGTGCGGCGCAATTTATAACTTGTTACTGAAGGCGTGTATATACGTGCACGTACCGAACAGAGAGGAAAGGAGAAAGACTGATGGCTTTTCGCCGGAACTGCGAAGACGTTACCGGTGAAAGCCTCCGCTTGCGTCATCTGCCTCGGGCGATATACAGCCTATAGCTGGCGAGGCGACTCCACTCGGTCAGTTGTCGAACTAACCGCATGCGCGTCAGTGACCCATAACTACATTTGTCTTCCTTTTTTCTTGCGACATCAATTATCGTATCGGGACACTAAAAGCAAATTATCGCCGCCGTCGTCCGACGTCGCCGTAATGTTTCATATAAATACTAAGTGCGACGTGATTCAACTGCAACCCTCGATTTACAAGTTGAAGTTGCGAGGCAAAGCCGACGAGGATGAGCTGAGTATATAGGATGGCGTTTCCAGCACCAAGTAAGAGTAGGAGGGAGAGGTCGAATGAGCATGGCCAGCCTATAGCACTGCGCAAACTTTCCAGGTCAGCCTTACAAACACTACGGTTTGCTTTACGGCACGGATTACACGAACAATCCGTGTACGAGATAAGGCACGACTACCACCAAGCACTCGAGGAAGGACATAATATTACAGGTTGCCGAGTCATTGCGGAATTGTCGGCAATGACCGCGCGGATGAAGCTGCACGATCGGATCATGACCAAGACCTGCGGACACCCATACCACTCTTGAGAACGGACGCCGTGTGGCGACTACAATCACTTCCACGCCATCACTCTTCTACAATGGAATACGCAGGGTTTTTCCAACGCGCGCCTGTATTCGATTGACCCAAATTTGCAACTTCGTTTGCCATCCGGGCTCTCGAGACGGGATGCAACTTTACTGTGCCGCATGTGGTTGGGCGTGGCATTTACGAATGCGTATTCGTGTCTCATTGGAATGGCCAGCAGTGCGGCATGCAACATTTGCGCCTGCGAGGAGACGCTTGAACACATTCTCTGCCACTGCCCATCATATCAGGCTCAACGATGTAGTATAGAAGTCAAGCTCCGTCAGCTGGACTCAAGACCACTGACAGAAAAGAAGATCTTGGGACCTTGGCCTACGGTCTCGCATATGCGCAAGGCCACGAAAGCCCTCTTGTGCTTCTTGAGGACCACCGGACTTCACGAGCGCCTGTGAACTAACAGCGCGAGTTCGTGTTGTGTAGTTTCATGCTGTTCATCCATCTCTTTCTTACTCTTCTTCTTTCTTCTCTACCTTTTCCTTTCTATTATTCCCCCTCTCCCCCACCCCAAGTGTAGGGTAGCCAACCGAGCCAAAGCTTGGTTAACCTCTCTGCCTTTCCTCTTCGTTACTCTCTCTCTCTCCCACTAGGAAGCCTTCTTCTAGTACAGCTGCCAAATATAATGTCATTGCTGTCAATGCTTCTTCCTTTTGGGCAAAAATGTTACTTCTTGCTTTCTGCAGATTATCTTCCTTGTAATCTCTGTGTCAAAGCCTCTAGTATACTCTCAACTTTTTTTCAGAAAGAGAGAGAGAGAGTGTGTGTGTGTGTGTGTGTGTGTGTGTGTGTGTGTGTGTGTGTGTGTGTGTGTGTGTGTGTGTGTGTGTGTGTGTGTGTGTGTGTGCGCGCGCGCGCGCGTAGTTGGGGGGGGGGGGGGTGATTGCGTGATTGCATATGGTATTAAAATTCTATTTTTGAATGATGCAAGAAAATTTTCTTTTTCCATATCTTCTTTTTTTTCGCTGTTAGGACAGCAAAATTGGTCTTACATTAATCAGTTTCCGCACTACAGAACGAAACGTGTACCGTGTATTTCAGCGTATGCATAACATTATCTTGAGTCGTTTGTAGCATACTAAGCTCACGTGCTCGACGTCCCCTATATCACCACAAAATCGAGAGCCGTCTCGGTCCATCAGTCAACCGACCAGCGGACGATACAGAGTTGATGCGTGCGACGTTTGAGGGAACCAACGAAAGTACTCTCGACACGTTCACGCAGTACAAGGATAACGGTCTGCAGCCAGTGTACGGTGGAAAGCTTCATAAACGGTGGGAGTGTTGGAAGGGAATGTGAGTAATGGCGGGGAGTTGGGGGAGGTCACTATCTGGAAGTAGACCGTGAAATATACGCAGGACGTGCTCTCTTTCTCAAGTTGTCGAGACCGGGGGGACCAGGTCTACGTGTGTTACGGAGACGTACGGAGTGGGGTCTCTTCATACAAAATACGTGACGAAAAAAATAAAAGATATGACGGTACCTTGTACACGAAGAAGGCATGGTGGCAGAATGAATCGGCACCCGCTGTATTGGAGGCCTTGATCAATCAAGAAGATTAAAGAGACAACGTCCCACTTTCCGTGTATCCGCTTTTACCAGAAAATAGCCGAAAAAGTGGAAATTTGCTTCCCGGTAGCACACCGTTTTTTTTTTATCAGGTTTTCAAACGATTGCGATTGGGACGAATAAATAGAAATGGACGTGCCTGTTTTATTTTGCTGAGTCATCTATTTGCTTATTTTCTATACGTAATAATCGTGCGGTGCCCATTTTTCTTTAAGTGATCAGTACGTCTTTTCTCTTTCTTATATTTCTTTTGGTGCTTATCATTTCTCTCATTGTTGCTTTTGCTAAGTCGTCTCCATATTTTACTTATTTCGCTTGACGAATTAGCCTTTTTCAAGTGCGAAGCATTTCTAAGCGAACCCAAGGCACTTTGATCGTTTCTATCTATCTATCTATCTATCTATCTATCTATCTATCTATCTATCTATCTATCTATCTATCTATCTATCTATCTATCTATCTATCTATCTATCTATCTATCTATCTATCTATCTATCTATCTATCTATCTATCTATCTATCTATCTATCTATCTATCTATCTATCTATCTATCTATCTATCTATCTATCTATCTATCTATCTATCTATCTATCTATCTATCTATCTATCTATCTATCTATCTATCTATCTATCTATCTATCTATCTATTTTGCCGCCTACGTCTGGGTGTACACCAAAATTGGCCTAGGAGGGTAAGAGGATTTGACATATGTGACTGTCCGGCCATGAGACGAATAACCTGAAAACCCTTTCGTGTACGTCGTCAGACCCTTTCCTCCAGACACGTGTGACACATACCCGTAACCACGGGCCACGGTGTACGGGTATGCGCAAAGGTGGTTGACAGTTCATATCTGACCAGTAACGGCGAGAACAGATATTGGTAATTTAAGTGCCACAGCGTTAAGAAAAGCCGACATCGGCAGTGTTGAGCCGACGAATGCAAATAATAAAAATTACGATCCCATCAGGAATTGAACCCAAGCATTCTTGCGTGGCAGTCAGGGATTCTACCACAGAACCACGCCAGGTCTAGAAACTCCTTTGGAAAAGCGCCCTATGCAGGCATAATGTCGGTGCAACGTCAATTGTGGTTGTGGTGCTGGCTATCTAATTTTATAACAAAGCAATAAACCCTACATATGTACTCCTACCATACAGGAATCATGTCAGGTTAACCTCTGTGGTTCCAGTGTTGGCTACGCTTTTATAGCAGTCTAATAAACACTAGATTTGTATTCCTATAATTCAGCACGCTATATTCAAGCATTGCTCAACCCCGGAGGAATACGCTAACGAGAGTTACGTATGATATTCACATCATGGCACCGTAAACTGCACTTCGTTTTAATAATACTGACGTATGTGATCTAACGTGAGGGCTGACGTTACGTCAGACCATAGGTTACCCTTTAAACGCCAGTCTTGTCGACGTGCCTGGTAAGCCCAAGATGTGCACACGACTACTCCACTTACAAAAACACGTCGATCCACCTCGTAACGCTTGGCTCAAAGTAAAAAAAAAAGGCAGCATAGAACTACTCGCTGACTGCTTTGCATGAAACCGATTCCCACAAGGCGTGGGATCTGCTGAATTTTTTGGCTTTATGGTGATGCGTAGAACACCATTGTTCCTAAAACATTTGAACGCACTTGTTTTCCCAGTGTCTCTAACGCTAATTTTTTTTTTCGAAATAAAGATTTTTATTTCCTCTGGCACTCACTCACTCGCGAGTTGGTTCCGAAAGCGAGCTTCACCGCACAGCCTACCTGCGTAGGGAGAAGTTAGTTGTCAAGGGGGAGAAGTAGGATTCTTCGGAATATAGTTGTTCTATTCAACATTGTAAAGTCATAGGCATGTAAGTGTTCCATCCTTAGCAAAAAGGTGCAACGTTATAAATACTGCCCGGCTGCAGTAATTTCGTAAAAGCACGAAAATATCTAGATACCCCTGTCGACTAGGCACGTAGCCAGGATTTCTTTCCGGGGGGGGGGGGGGGGGGGGGGGGGGGGCCCAAGGCCTAATTGTTCGAAAGTATTTCCATGGCAAAAATAAAACAAAAGTTGCCCGGGAATATAGAAGGCCGGACGAATTTCGGGGGGGGCCCGCCCCCCCCCCCCCTTGCCTACGTGCCTGCCTGTCGATCTGCAGCTTCAGCCTGAACTTCAGGGGCTTTTTGCCTCAAGTTCGATCTCACCACTTTCGTCTTCATCAGCGGAGCTTTGTGTCAGGAATGTGTCCAGGCACTTTTGAGCGATTCCTGCGTCCCAAAATTTCTGTGACGCTTTTATATTGCCAAGATAGAACTAAGGACATAAAGAGCACATGATAGGACAGTAGTAGCGACCGTGTCTTAGTACAGTATTGCCCAGTCCCGCACGGCGAGCGACTAAATTTAATAATCGTTGTCGCATCTGCCGTTGCGCCAACAACGCGCAAACGTCAGGCTTCGCAAGGTGAATTTTCGCTCTTGTAGAGTGACGTTACACATATCTGACCATATGCGACTCATAAAGACGACTTGGAGGATCGTGACGTGTGTTCATTTACGCTTGAAGGGGTGTCTAAACCCTTGTAAAACGTTCTCTCAGTTTTCATACGACGTAAATATGACGCGATTGTCCCCTTACGCACTGCCAATTTCAGCTGGCACCCTGCGCGGTAACTTCTCACATGCGACAACAACGCCAGAGGACACAAACTGGTGAGCGAAAAGAAAAGTAAGATTGGGGAAGCTTGATGAAGTATCTTGAATCTATAATGAGCAGTGAGTGTACGTAATCTTAAAGTCTCCAAATTCGCATGTGCTGCGTGCCATGAACGATGAACGATGAAGCACGTGTGCGTCGTTTTTTATAGTGTCTCGTTATCTCTGTACCCTTAGCGGCCGATGTCGGCAAAACTTGGGTGACACAGTTACCTATCGTACCGTCTTGCAAGTGCGGGGTGCTACGCTGTTACGCGTTTCACGCTGCCTGCTGCACTTTGAAACATCATTCGTAACATATCGCTACGAAGGAAATTTGTTTATTGATTCATCACACGGTCACCCGCCATGGAAACATTTGGCCATCAACAATTTTGTCATCTTTTCGCGAGATAGTTCTGGCCACGTCATTGTCGACATCAACCTACACCATCCCATGCGCAAGCTCACTTTCAGTGCAGCTCACGCGAGCCTGATATCGCATATTGCTTGCCTTGACCTCTTCTTGCCGAAAGAGTGAATTACAGCGATAAAAAATGGGAGATGATTGCACGTCTTTAACACGCGTTATCACGCTCGTGTCTGTCTTATAGCATCAATTCAGCGGACATAAGGTGTTAGGCACATGCGCACAGCTCTGAGTCTGGGTCGTAAAAGAGGCAGAGAGTCGCGCGATCCTAACACGTGCCCACATGTGACGGTTCTTCGTACACAGTGGAACCAGTTGCTTAAGAAAGCCTTATCAACTAGAATAGCGCTTGCTATCGTAGCAGCTTGTTGCGTTACCGTTTACTCCAGTGGACGCTGTTCTTTGGGTGTGCTCGTAGCATTGGTAACGTCGCAAGCTTGGAGGGCGACAGTGGTTGTCACGACAACCGTGTAAGAAAACCGCCCGTGCTGTTTTATCGCAGCAATCTTGGATGACGAAATACAAGTCTACGAAATGATTACGCATCTACTGGCGAAGACTCCACTGCTGCACTGATTCCCACAATTGTAAGCTGTGCCTTGGGCCATATAAAATGTGATTGCACTCTACATTTAGCGCGATTGCCCTCAATCTTATGTCTCGCTTCGGTGCTTGTCCGTATGGAGATCCAACCTTGTCAAACTGCTTTATACGAAGCTGTGACTGTAACTATAGTTGTGAATTATTAGGCTAGATTCAGAACCTAAAACGTGCCTTTGAATAATGGATCGCGTTGACCCATTCGCCTCTTTTCTTAAGTTATCATAGTCAAATATCTTATTCCTCCATGCCTTCCTTTTTGCCTTCTTCCCATCAAAGATATAGCTAGCCACCAAATGTGTACCTTAGGTCAATATCTGCATCCTTCATCTTATTTCCATTCATCTATCACACCTTCTGCTGCAATGCAAAGGCAGCAACCCAGCCATACAAGCAGCAGCAACAGACGCAGACCCAAACCTACTTAGTGAAGCGTGGGAGGCTGCGATCTCCAAGCCGGACATGGTCGACCAGCGCCAACACGTCGCGCGGGCCCGGCAGGCGGTCCAGGCCAGAGGGTTCCTGGAATATAGGACCCTCCCACATTCACGTACTGGCCACCTAATAAACGTTTTCCTCTCTCTCTCTCTCTCTCTCTCTCTACTTTTTCCAGCCTCCCTCTCTCTATTGCCGCGAGATAAAGCCACCAAAAAAACTGGTGAACTGATGTTTCCTAATAAGTACGCAAACGATTTTCTGAAATCTGCTTGAAGAAATCGTCTACAAAAATGTCCTTCTCGCAACCATTTAGTTCTTGAGCTACCGTCATTTGCGAAGGCATGCTGTACAAAGACTGTAATTTCTCCACTCGAAACATTATATGGGCACGAGGATGCATACGTAGATCGATCGCCTTAATTGCATCAGTCAGCCCCCTATACGTTGGTGCTCACAGGCTAAAAATGCTACATCTGATCTGACAATGAACTGCGCCATGGCTGCAGCACAGCCGCCGCGGTAGTACAATGGTTACGGGTGCTCGGTTGCTCACCCCAAAGGACGCGGGCTCGACCCTGCCTGGGCGGCCGCATTTCGATGGAGTCGAAATGCTACGAGGCCATTCTACTTAGATTTAGGAACAGATTAAGAAACCCTTAGCTGGCCGAAATTTCCGGAGCCCTCCACTATATGGCGTGTCTCGTAATCATATCGCGAGTTTGACGCGTAAAACCTCAACAATCACACTCGAAACCATATGTATCGAACCCACATATAACGAATTGTGTGTATCGACAACTGTGAAATGCCATTCACGGTACATTTGATATGTAAAATATTTTATACATCGAATTACCTATGTGTAGGACTCTTATTCTGTGTTCCTTTCAGATTCGATGTACCGGGGTTGGATTGTATTATTTTTATAAGGCTGCAGCAGCATGAGTTGTGTGCATAAAGCAACTACTCGAAAAGCCCAGTTCATTTATTTTTTTTTTTTTTTGCATTTCCAATATCATTTATCGAACTTCTTAGCGGAACACTGTGCGCACACGCACCTGCGAAAAGTTCGTTATCCGTCCAGGCGCTTACAGGAGCGCGTTGATCGGACCGAGCTTTCTCGAGCGTGCAAGAGGCCGAATTGAGTTCGATTTTCAAGACCGAACGTTCCTAGGCAATTTCTTAGTTTGTTTTTCTCTATCTTTTTCTGGGCCCTTAATTCCACGTGCCGCTCATGGTTCGAGCTTCTCCTAATGAATTGCCGCTTGAGCGGCGAACAATTAGCGATTTTCTCTTTCTCTCTCTCTCTCGTTTTCAGCTCTCCACGGGCCACTCGTGTGATTTACGCTCCGCCAGGTTTCTGCACCTTCGGCCTGCTTGCTCCCTATGCGCCTTCCGCCCAAACAGGCGATGCGGCCCTTAATTTGTCTGGCAAGCGTGGCGCCCGAAGATGCCCGCATTTTGCGCCTCGGACAGGTATTTCGAACGAACACTGCTTGTAATTAGGGAGCTTGTCCGTAAATGCGTTGTCCCTTTGCGGAATGCACAGGTCAATCGTAGACTAACACGTAAGCGGTTGGTGTGGTGGCTCCAACCAAGCGGCGGAGGGTTTAACCAGTGGAGGCGACATTGTTAGAACTTTTGCTTGTCTGTGAAGATACTATATAGTTATAGATAATATATATATATATATATATATATATATATATATATATATATATATATATATATATATATATATATATATATATATATATATATATATATATGGTTTATATTATACTTGAGTCATACAAGTGGTGCGCGGCAGCGGAAAGATAGCAGCGACAGCTTGTGGCAGCAGATCTCGTGCTGCAGTGACCTGCCGCACCATATACTTTAACTTCTTGTGCAAAGACTTATGCTGTGACCAGGTATTATGTGAAACGATTGACATGATGAAGTAGAACGATCACTTCAGCTACGGGCGATCTTGGACTGCACTTACGAATGTGCGAGTATGAGCCCAGACCACTTAGAAACTGCTTGCGGGACAGCTTCATCAATATTTGGAGGTTAAGCAAGGAGTTTAAAGCTCAAGCATGGCAGGGACCAGACCGTGTCATCGAATGACCTCACCACCCTGCACAAGGGCATGAAAAGGGCATGAAAAGCACCTTACGTCTTTCCTATGTATGTGCAACAGTTTCAATGTAGTTTCAGTTCGCTCAACAAGCACGTTTATTTTCCAAACGCTTGCGCTATCTGTTTCTGTCCTGGTTAGACACCAGGACACAAACAAGGTTTTTTAAAGTTTTCAGCGTTCACCAGGTGATCCCTCGAATAGGAAGCAATATTCGTCAACATGGCTACGCCAATCGCCACCTCCAAGTTTCTTTCCTCAGGCATTGTCGGTATGCGCTTCAACCAACCAAAAAAAAAAAAAACAGCGATAAATCAAGTACGCCACGTCTGCGAAGCTTTCAGAACGAACTCAGAGCAGGATTCTAACCTACAGAAAAAAAAAGAGTAGAAAAAGAAAAGCAGCAAGGTCACGTTGAGCGAAGTGCATTAGGCGTAATCCAGAGAACTGAGGTCATATTTTTTTGATCCCACGTGCATGTTGGCCTGCTGGTTAGGCAATATAATATAGATAAAACAAGAAGACCATTACGGCGACCGCAAGTAGAGGCATGCAGTGTCGGGACGTGATAGGGTGGATGTGAGTCTTGTGCAAAGCTAACTTGACTACTTGCATTCAAAAAAAAAAAAGAGAGAGAAGAAGAAGAAGCCACTAACCAGACGCACAAAGACTGTGTAGCTTGTGGTACTCTAGACAGGTATATGGGGCCATGAAGATATAAACTGCTTCTTCTTTTTCCTGTGCCCGCAATCTTAACCGTTGTTGCGCAATTTTATATCGGAAAGAGTGCATTATCGTATATTACGTATCGTCATGGGTACATGTGGGGTTACACACGCAATAGATGTCACAATTACAGTGAGTAGTTAGGGACATTAGCAGTAGCCCCACCGATGTGCTGGCCTGCTCACCCAAATAGCTGCGTTTCTGGCAGCACGTCTGTAGAGTGTTGCGCCAGCTGGTTTGTCACGGTGTATATATACATATATATAGCTGCCTCTGGTGATGCCAGTTCCAACAGTCGTGTGCGGACGCGTAATGCCATTCGACGACGACGAGGCAGTAAGACCGTTCGTACATCAGATTGTTTGTCTCACGCGACCTGGAAAATTAATGGGCTCCCCTGTGTACAACTGTGACACACCGGCTCTGGTTCGATTCTCAGAGCTGCCATTAACGGGAAAGTTCTCGTTTATTGCTTCGTTTACCTCCTGAAGCTCTTTTACGGGCACGCGACGGGAGCTCCAAAGCAGTCGATTTGTTTAATGAATACTTTCTTTTTTTTGTAAATGGTGCTAATTTATGTATGTTGTGGGTTAACTTATGAGTGTTTGCCTGATAACCTAATTGCAGCGCGTCCTGCAACGCATTTAGTTGATTTATCCTAATGAAATTGAGGGATGCAATGTTCACAAACTGCTCATTGCAGGCTATGAGCAAGAAGTGATTATAAGTAGAAGGAATAAATCATCTTATTGAAAAATAACGGACTAGGGAAGCCGCAGGTGAAGCCCCTGCTTCAAGGCCCGGGGACGATATGCTCGAACACATGCGTACTCCCATTTAGGTACACGTTAAGGAACCCCAGCTGGCGGGAATTAATCTGGAGTCCCCCGCTATAAGTACGGCGTGCCTCATAATCATACCGTCTGTTTGACACCAGAAGTGCAAGACTGATGTTGGGTTCTTGCAGTGCCTGCATCTGGCACGTAATCCAGTGTTCGTGTATAACGAATTCGTCCCAAACGTTCGTTATAGAGAGGTTCGGATATAATTACTTGTTGCTTGATGTATCCAAAATTGTTTCGCGAGCGAACAAAGCGCCCAAAGCTTCTCGTTCGCGAATGCTCTTTGATGTTAGCTGACCGCCTTCGATAACAACGCGCACATTAGGTGCGGGGCACAGACGTTTCACTTACAATCATTTTTTCTAGCTTAAAGGAGTACTGACACGATTTTGACACATCGCAAAAAGGACATTTTACGTTTCCTCAGTATGCAGTGTTAACGCTCTCAACACACCGGAGTCAGACAACACGTTTAAAATATTTTACTTTGATTTTAAAGTTTTCGTCGCTGAGCATTTGCAAGCCAGCCCCACCGCAATGGACATTATACCGACGTGTCAACTCAACACAGTTACACTGACTGAGTTTGCGAATTTTGCGTTCTGCATGCAGCCTAAATCGCAGAATTCACTGTCGGGGTCGCTGGACGACAATTTACTCATCGTTGTTTGCGTACACCACGATCAGATGACAGATCTGCCGCTAGTACGTCGCGAGTTGCTGTCTCCCTGTGAGTTCACACTGCGATGATACGTCACTGAGAAGCTGCCACCTCGATATCGAAACCGAAAATGTTTTTCTAAGGTAGAGGTATTAAATACATACTCTATGCATTCTCAGGCACCACAGTATACTCTTTTTAGGGTTCTCGACACCAGCGCTTTTATTTAGAGCAACAATCCGAAAATATTTAAAATTCGTGTCAGTGCTCCTTTAAGAGGTTACGTTTGTACCTCAATGAAATTCGTTGCTAATGGTATACAAAGTGCCGAGCGCGAATTAGGTACGGGGCACAGAAGAACACGCGTAGCACAGGACAGGCGCTAACTAGCAACTGTCCTTACTGTGAAAAACTTGCCTATACATATATATTTTGTACAGCCAGCATGCGCAAGCGCACTGCCCATCATGGCCGCAAAGAAGATAGTTCCGAGTTAGTGCTTGTCCTATGCTGTGTGTGTTCGCTCATGTCCCGTACCTTATAATTTGCGCTATGCAGTTTACCACTGCTTTTGTGCATTCGGGCCCAGTGTCATTATATCCAGAGGCGGTATTCAGAGAAGCTTACAATTCGTACGTGTCCTTTGCCATTGGCCAGTCACCTTCGTTAATGATGTGTCCAGCGTCACGACTGGCTGATATTCGCTATTATCAAAAATTACAGCGTAAGAGAATCCTCAGAAAATGGACCAGGGTGTCTGACTATAAGAATAACTGGGAGTTGTTATATCGGTGTCTTACAGGACACGTAATCGAGCACCTTACCCTGGGACAAATTTCGTCTCGCCGTACTATTGCAATGCCTGAAACGTTATTGTTTGCCACGTAATCTCTGCAGGTTTTCAAAAGTAACGTACACCAGACAACCTGGGGATGACGCCATGCACACCGAGCGTAAGAGAAGGCAAGCTCTTGCGCCAAAAGCGTGCTGCTGCTGCTGCGAGCGTGGCAGCCTCAAAAACCTTCCTTCTGCAGCCGCCGGGGGGAAAACTCATTAGCGTCCGGGCTCTTTAATATCGCAGCATCGGACGTCAGCAAGCGTGCGTTGCTCGAGAGTGCTGCGTGGCTGGATGCGTTGCGGCAGGGGATGGCGGGCGAGCGAACTAGCTGCTGGTGGGATAAGGCTCTATACGGAGACGGCCGCCCGGCTGGCTTGCATGCGACCGGTGGATTTATGCCGCCTGTTGTGAAGCACGCGGGCATCACGGAGCCAGCGGCAGTAGCAGCAGCAGCAGCCGCGGCCTGGGCACCACTCCTTCCCTCGCTGCTTGCTTCACGTATATGCACCGGCGTGAGCCGCACGCTCTCTCTCTCTCTCTCTCCCCCACCTCCCCCTCTCCCAATCCATTCTCGTTCTTTTGCGCTCGCTACAAAGTTTCAACCGGGCGTCGGAGTGGCGCCCTCTGGGAAAAGAAAAGAGAAAGTATACGACGCTCTGACGAAGTGTAATCCGCCTCGGAGCCCGGTGTTTCGGTCGTCAAATTTACGTTAACCACGCCGGCCGGCGGAGAGAGATCTTTCTTAACTTATTTTCAGGTTGTTTTCTTTTCTCTCGCGATCTCTCCTTGTCAACTTGCTCGCGTGTGTCAACCCTAGGCACCTCTTTGCCAGGCGCGCGTGCCGAAGTTTTGTAGTAGCCGTGTGCGTCTTTGTGTGGGCGCGCGTGTGTACACGGGTACGTATACGTTGCGTGTGTATGAGTGCAAAGAGTATCGAGCATTGATTTTTTTTTATTTATCAATCCCACCATACCCTCAGGTAGAGTTTATTCAAATAAGGCGCGCGAGAGATTGTTACTCTTGTAAAACACCCGAACAGGCACGAGCAAACGCAATTTAATAATGTATGTATGGCCAATATTTGTAAATGTTTCTTGTCTTTTCTCCTCATTCTTCCCTTTATTCCACTTACCATTTCCCAAGTGCAGAGTATAAAAGTGTATATCTACCTTCCAGTTAACCTCCCCGCCTTTCAAGTATCATTTATCTCTCTCTCTCTCTCTCTGAATATATGGTTCTATAACTTTCCCGCGGTATTTGCATTATTAAACGGTGCACAGCGGAACATCCGTTGTTTGTACGGAGCTCGAATTTATCACGCTCTAAAGACGGGCTAGTTGGTTTGAATTCATTCCTGATGAAATTGCGCACACTAAGCGACGACAAAACGATGAAGACACAGACTATGCCACTTATAGCATTGCATGGACAGCCGCTCGTACAGTACCCCCAATGCACGCAACTCGAGCAAAAATGCCCTGAACTTCGTTCTGAACCGTATCGCTTTTTGTCTGTCTTATTTGTAAATGCCTTTCTTGGTGGCGTGGAGGACTTTGCTTTGCACGCTTCGCAAAGTCAGGGGAATGAGAGATGGTAGTCAGTGAGACCACGCACGTCACAAATCCTCACTCGACGCCAGGGGCGTAGCCAGAAATTTTTTTCGGGGGGGGGGGGGGGGTTCAACCATACTTTATGTATGTTCGTGCGTGCGTTTGTATGTGTGCGTGCCTATATACGCAAGCAAAACTGAAAAATTTCGGGGGGGGTTTGAACCCCCCCAACCCCCCCCCCCCCTTGGCTACGCCCTTGCTCGACGCGCTGAGCGTACTTTGTTAGTGCGTGCGTATGTTTGTGTATAGTTTATTGATTTCCGAAGTCCGAGGCTCTGCTGACCGTACTGGCAAAGCCAAGCAGCCAGCAGCTAAATTGACACGGTGCCTGCCTGGCACAGTTCGTTCGGCTTCAAAAAATCGATACCAGAGGTGGAGAGGGTGAAATGAGGTTGAGTAGGAGGAGGAGAATGGATGTTCGCGCGAAGCACGCGGCTAGAGAGAAGAGATGGAGAGGATGAAAGAAGGAAGAAAGGAAAGGATAGTGTGGGAAACTGGAGTCCACGCTCGCTTAATACCGTGCAGCGCGTGAAGGATGTACATTGAGCTCGGTACGTCGGCTGATCTCTTGAGATCGGCCTCACTGGCATTCTAAGAAGAAAGTTAGGCAAACATTTTTACGAGGTGTCTTGGAAATATTTGTGATGCCAGGAACATTAGGGCTTACGGCCTCACAAGTACTTGATACTGTTGTCGTGATGAAGCACCAATGGACCTAAAGAAGCAACCTTGCTGACAAGTGCGCTCAGTAGCAAAATGGTAAACCTTGTGTAGTTAGGTACAAAATACACCGCAGGCCATGCGGTAAAGCCTTGTGTATAGAACTCTCGGAGTTCTATATACAGCGTGAGTTAATTATTATTACCAATTTGCCAGAAATTCGTGTCCGTATTACGAAGCCATTGGCACTTTTCGAGGGCATGTAAGAGATCAGTGCTGTAAATACTTGTCTTTTTTTTATTATTTCATTTCAACAGTCACTCCCCGCGGTAGCTTAGCGGCGAAGGTGTGACGCTGTTAAGCTCAAGGGTGCACGTTCGATTCCCAGCCCCGATAGCCGAGTTTTGATGAAGGGAGTATGCAAAAAAAAAGAATCCTAGGGTACCTTGGGTTGTGATCGTTAAAGAATTCCACGATGCACGAAATTAATCCACGCTGTCTCCCACTGCGTCGTGCCTTGGTAAAAACACGCGGCGTTGTCTGCACTAAAACACTGGAATAAATAAGGATAAAAATGTCAATGGGTCGCCAACCCCTGTCCGTCATTTTACCACGCCGTACTGTCGACATCTCGTCGGTCAGCTGAATGGGGCTGGAAGCGAGCCAAGCAGGTCTGGCCCGAGACAATGTAATTTGGTCACATGTGCGGCCGAGGATACACACCGTCATCCCACCGGTGAGCGGATTCCAACCTGGAGAACGCACACACTAACGGGTGCGTGGGAGTCACGTACCCACTAGACTTGATTCTCACGCAGAATTCAGATCCACCACCTGGCCAGAGTTGTCCATTGTGCTTCAGGTCACGCGTTCACGACTCTGGTTATGTGTTTAAGGGTCATAACACCATAGAGTTTCCTAAAATTAACTAGAGGGGACTCTGACGCTGCGGTCGTTCAGCCACCATGGGAATGATGGGTAGTACACGGATTTGCCTAATCTTCATGCTTACGGCTTCGAACGCGCTTGTGCCTTTGTTTATTGCTGTGTTTTGGCGTTCCTTTCAGATAAAAGAATACACTGTTGTGAACTTCGTGACTATATAGATCTGAATTGATGAGCCTAAAAAGGATGAAGTGGTGAAGTGGAACTGCTGACTTTTGCTGAACTTCGTTCTGCGACAAAGCGGATGCCGGCGACGCGGAGCCAAACGGAGCCGAAAGAACGAAACTTAGACAAATCCGTGCACTACCCATCATTCCCATGCTTGCTGAAGCGCCATGCGTTGCAGCTCCCATAGAAACTAGCGCCAGAGTTCCCTCTAAGTATTGTAGGAAACTCTATGCACAACACCATATGTACCCAGCTCTCCACTGTTAAAAAGGGAACATAGGAGCGCGCGTCGTCCACTCCGCACCACCGGCCGCGCACAACCGGTAAATAACGGTAAATATCGGCTGGCCGTTGCTATGGCACGAACGCTGTCTTCAGTTACTCTGGTCACACCATTGAGTTGTTTACCTATTAAAAGAAATAAATATTTGAAGCAGCTTCACTGACTTAACGTCGCAAGACTGGGTAAACAGTGGAGCTGATGGCACCACATAACACCTATATATTCGGTGGCACCGTATCGCTATTTCATTGCTTGACTTTGCTCTATAGTAGTTTTCCCACAATCTGCGCTGTTTAAGCAGTCTTCGTGACGTTAAGTCAGTGAAGCTGCTTCAAACTTCAAATACACAACGTTTAGTGGACCGAAGGTGAGTGGTGACGCTTGCCCAATTTCTGTGGCACGTGCTGCAAATAAAAGAGAACGAAAGGTCAAAATACGGGAGGACAGCGGTCTCGAAGAAACGACTCTATCTACTAGCAAGCGGCTTCCAAAGTAAGAGTTCCGGACACCACAGCTACGCCATGTTTTCCACTGCTGCTTTCCACTGAGCAGAAGTACGATGCCCCTACTCGCGTCTCTGCCTCCTGTGCAACTCGCCCGAACACACTGTTCAAGAAGCGCTCTAAATTTCTAACTCCGGAAGAAAAGCGAAGGAGGCTTCAGGCGGACAAGCTGCGCTTTCACTGCGCCAAGCGCAACCACTTAGCCAATGATTGCCGAACCGCCTGATCCCTGCAGTGCCGCCTATGTGCGGGACAACATTTGACCTCGCTATGCGACGTCAACCACGTCGCGGACCGGTCACACAGTACCGGCAACGCGTAGGCACTGCAAGATCGCGCACCAGGGTCTACTACCACACCCTTTCGAGCAACTTCCGTGTCAACAAGTGGCGCTGGACTCACGCCCTTACTTCTGCAACCTGGCAGGGCATGGGCTATCGCACCTGCTAAGACAGTTCTGGTTCGGATTCCTCTAGACACAGGAAGTCAGAGGTCTCTAGTTCGGAAGGACATCGCTCGAGCTCTGAATTACCTCTTTCACCTTTAGGAAAACGCAACGTCCCGCGACTCTGAATTGGAAGCGCGTTGCGGTCACGCTTTGGAGCCAACACGGCAATAACCAAACCACCATAGAGGCCCCAGCCGTCCCAGTCATCATTGCTGTGACTAGTCCACCAGCAGACGGCGAGATCATAACCATGATGAAACGTCGAGGTATGCTTCCCGTTGATGCACGCGCAGACGCAACAACGTTCCGGGAGGACGAGATCAGTATACTCATAGGCACGGATACTTACTGGGACCATATAACACGTCTGTCACCACAGATTGCGACAACGGAAACTATTTTTGGCTGGACCATTCAGGGAACGCTCCACAACAGTCCCCAGTGTTCAAACGGGCGCGCGACTATAACGCGGTGAAAGAAGACGCCCATCCGAGGTACCGAGAAAGGTAACCTGCGAATAGTTCCCGATCATCGAATAGATAGTGGCAGCGCCGCAGCGCTTTTATCGTCCTCCGAGCTCTCGGATGAGGCTGCCGACCACCACCGTGCGCTGGAGCTTGGATAACTGGGACAAAAACTCCGAAAAGAATAAACACGACAAAGAAGAAAGCTTCACCGGCCATGGGAGTGACTCGATTGTCTATGAGCGAACTCCACCCAAAGCAGCCGCCGTAGACGCATGCAGACGCAAGAAGTCAAAGTCCAATCGCATCGTTTCGATGTCCCCCGCGGACAAGAGAATTCCAGCATCTGCATGGCTATGTATGCACCCGTGGTAGACAAGGCGTGACGCCATGGCCAACCACGGCTTCGCTTGCTCCGGATACAAGCACGACAACTTCGAGCGCATCAATCAACTACTTGGAGATGCAAGCAGAAGCGCCCTCTGTCCGGTGTGAAGTCAGCAGACAACTGATCAACAGAGATGATCAATGCACAAGGATACACGAGCACCCCGCGAAATTGCCACGCAGTTAGCGCAGCTCGATCTTAAACGACAAGGACATACGAGGCAACGCCTTTGCCGAAGCGGCAAGCAGGCGGGCCACGAGAGAGAACAAGACAATACTTGAGCTATCATGATATCCATGCGCCAGCGAAAGGAGCGCTTGCTGTTGACACACTCTACCCGCGATGCGGCACCCCAACCGTCATCCCGACTTCAAGTCTGCGACGTCGACCTGGTGCACGACAACGACTCAGCCCTAATTCTGTCGACGCTGGCTAGAGGGACCAAATTGCATCCATAAGAACACCGCATCCAGATACTTTCTTGGAGCGTAGGCAACCTTGTAGGCCGCAGGAGTGTGTTGCATATAAAAGAGGCACGAAGCACTAGCGTCGACCAAGGGCGCTGGCACGGGCAGTTGCCTCCATTCTTTCGATGTATATAGCCAGGTGCAGTTACTTCATGTTTCGCTGCAGTGCCCACCCACTATAGACATGTTATGACACTTCCTTTTTAGTGTACCGGAGAGGAGTAGTGGAGCTTGCCCAATTTCTGTGGCACTTACCCGGAAGAGCGTTACGCTCCGCATGGATTAACCACCACCTTAAACAGCCCCGCTGTTAAAAACGTCCTCGACGGCATCGGAAAGACAAGCAGGCAAGTATATAGACGGCGGTACGTAACTCAAAGGGCGGCGCTCTTAAACAGTGACATTATGAACCGCCGTTGATTCTCATGGCACAGCACGATGGTCGCGCTGGCGGAATTAAGACACTGCAGCTTCAGTGTTGACTGGAAGGAGCGCCTGAACGATGTTTCCGGAGCTGGCTAAAGAAACGAAGACATGAGACGGCATGATCGGTGTTCCTTGCTCGCTGCGTGCAAGAGAGGGAGGCACGAAAGGCGATGACAAGGGAGCGCACTGTGTCCTTCAACGGAGGAGGCCATATAGCGCAGAATTAGTTTGGTCTCGGGGCTACTTCCGGCTTGGTGTTCTGCCGAATGTTGGCGTGTTCTTTTTATATTCATTTTTTTTTCACGGGGGAAAAAGAAAGAGAGAAGAATTGAGAAGTCACCCACGTCGCGATGGCTGTATCGTGCTTTTCTTTAGGACTCTCGCGCTTTGCTGTGTGCGAGATTTATTACGTCTTTCGAGTCCTTTACTTTTTTTTTCTTATGAAGGGCTGTAAAGATACTAAATTTTGTCTTAAGATACTGTGATACTGGAGGGTTGGTTCGGTACCGAGGCAGCATCGTCTACGTCCGCATATCGCACAGCACGTTATTGACTGACCCGTTTCCGATATTCTGACTTTCTGCCTTTTTAATCTTTTCTTTCTTTTAGTGCAGCTCTATAACGCCGGCTTATATTACTGATGATTTGGACAGCCGCTCCTTAGGTGGTGTCTCTTTTCCCGTGCTCTCATAATTTAAATTGGCTTCTCATCAGGCTTCGTTGAGGATTTTGATAATGCACTGGAAGTTCTAATGCACTTGCGATCAAAATGAACCGTCCTATTACCATGGCGACAGGAGAGCAGCGTACGTCAGAGTGTACAGACACTCTCCCTTTGCTGTAGGAAGCGTTATCTATCTATCTATCTATCTATCTATCTATCTATCTATCTATCTATCTATCTATCTATCTATCTATCTATCTATCTATCTATCTATCTATCTATCTATCTATCTATCTATCTATCTGTCTATCTATCTGTCTGTCTGTCTGTCTGTCTGTCTGTCTGTCTGTCTGTCTGTCTGTCTGTCTGTCTGTCTGTCTGTCTATCTATCTATCTATCTATCTATCTATCTATCTATCTATCTATCTATCTATCTATCTATCTATCTATCTATCTATCTATCTATCTATCTATCTATCTATATATATATATATATATATATATATATATATATATATATATATATATATATATATATATATATATATATATATATCTAATAATGAAAGTCGTCAAGCGCAGCGAGAAACATTCAAAAGCGTAGCGTAGCAGCAGAAAGAACGAGCAGCACCACCTTTGGAGCAACACGGGGACAAAAGGCTGCATGCCTTGACTGCACATAAGTCAGGAGTTGAGGCGGGGAAGGCCGGCATCCCTTCTTCGTCACGAGTGCCTTCGCCACTTTCTATGAAGCGTGTTCCTTTTCTCTCCGCCTTTTATTGCCCTTGTGCCACGTTTTCTATCACACTGTTTGCATCTTTCACTTTGTGCTGTTCCCGAGTCGCTGTACTTTCAGCAGCACTTACTTCTATTCGTAAAATAGTATCTGTGCTCGTTCTACGACTTTCTTTCTTTCTTTCTTTCTTTCTCCTGCTTGCCGTTATTTCGTTTTTGTTCTTTATTTGTTTTTTTTTCTTTCTATTTCTCTTGAAACAGGAACACATAGAAACAAACGTTGTGACACCGTCTAGTTTTCGTTTTGGCAATACATGCACTCTAAAAATTTGTTCTTAAGCTACGTCAAAGAACAAAATTCGAACAGTGCGAAATCAAGCGTGGGCAAGCGGAAGCAGAAAAAGTAAACAAACACACAAACGCTGACTCTCAGCTAAATTGTTTATTGCAAAACGCGGCATGTATAGGAACAGATTATAATGGGGGAAATTCAACATCACGCGAATAGCAGCCAATCTTCCTTCTTTGCACATGACACACCTTAATCTTGCGCATACAGTCGATGCTTTTGCCACTTGTCAAGAGTCTGTATCTCCTTTTCTGTTAACGCTTGAGCTTCGCCTGCTTCTTGGTCGTAGTGTCTGCGTTTGATTCTGCGCTGTTTTAATTTTCATCATGTATCCGTACTGACTCGCCCGAATATTTGTTATTCAGAGAACGAACCCATATTGGGGGTTTGGAGGTTCAGCAAGGACTTTGTTGGGGACTGGGGTTCGTAATAGTCGAACATGTTGATGGTGGCAGGCCGAGCGCCTTTCAATTATTTGAACTGCTGCATATTATCCGCATGCAGTGGATCACTTGTGGTGTCCTACCTCGATGACCAAAGCGCGTTCTGCAGTGACTGATTTGTTACCTTGGTTGGTAACAACTATATTGATAGAATATACCTAGAATATACCGTCAGAGCCTATGAAAAAGCATGAAAATGCATATACACAAGGTCTACTAGAAGTTCGCAAACAGCCTGCAAATCTATAACTTGCAATATTTGTGGGCCGATATATCTACTTTCCCTCAATCGAAGATTTCAAAATTTGTGAGTCACTGTGAGACCAAAGCAAACTTTCTTGTTAACGATTTTGCTGCGTGCGGTGTGTGCATTTTTATTCCACGACCACGAGGGCAAACCGATTAGAAAGCCAAGCTTACCACTTGATTTGCATTAGGTGCAATAATGCAAATGATTTGCATTAGGTAAAGTCAAGCGCTGCGCTGCGAGTTGCCTGTGTTCTATCTTCTGGCCGAAAACTGGGCAAGAGGTATAACCGACACATCTCCACAAGCCTAGTGCGCTCCATTAATCACTGTCATTTCCAAGGATTACTCCGCGCAATTTATTAGGCCTAGAAATCTTCAACCAAGCTTTCGTTTTTTTGCGAACACTACCCCAACGTTTACTTATATGTCTGAAAGCGTCTGCGACTTTCATATGCTGCATCTCGCCAATTCTGTGCAGTGCAGTGAAAGCTATCGGTCGTATCAGTCAGCAAGAACAGTGAACCAAAATGAGCGTCCCTATACATTGATCCTCAGCCTTTGCCTCACAGACACCACATGAAAGTTTGTTGCTTATCCTTCGCGCTTTGTTCATCAAATGGTCGCTAACTTCTTGACTGTTACCAGCTGGCCGTTCTTAATTCATTTAACGATCTTTGGCTTGATGACCCGAATGATGTGGCTGTTAGCTATACCTGCAACACGTTCCCGCCTTTTCGGTGTCTACACGTCCTTCCTATGAATAAACAGCCACTCGATAAGTCAACGTCTGTGTTGTTCTGTCTTCGTGAGGTCCTGTAGCTAGCGCTGTTTCTTTTTTTTTTTTTCATAACGTTGCTCAACTAACCACAGCGAAACTTGTCACTCTTGTATACAACCAGCTCGAAGCCTACTTTCTTTGCTGAGTGATTGATTCACGAGCCCTGTACCTTTCGCTTTACTGCATGGATTTGGTGAGGCAGAACATATACGGTGCCGAAGTTAGATTAGACAGCACTCCGTAGTACGTACTCCAGAACAAACAAAAGAAGCGTACTATCTCTGAACGTATGAGACCGCGCAGCCGCGTAGCGACCGACTTGTTATGTTGCATCAGAGATTTCCGTCAGACGCTTTTTTTCTTTCTTTCTTTCTTTCTTCTTTCTTTCTTTCTTTCTTTCTTTCTTTCTTCCTTTCTTTCTTTCTTTCTTTCTTTCTTTCTTTCTTTCTTTCTTCTTTCTTTCTTTCTTTCTCCTTTCTTTCTTTCTTTCTTTCTTTCTTTCTTTCTTTCTTTCTTTCTTTCTCTGGACTGGGCGTCGCCTTCCCTGGCGCTGGTAGATACTGCGAATGGGCGCGGTCGGTCAGGCGGCTTGTGGAACGCCCCGGCTGGCCAGTCGTGGACGCGATAAGGGAGCGGTCGCCGTGCGTCGTGGGAGGACCACGCGGCGACCAAGGATGGCGCGGAACGCCCCTGCCTCAGAGACAGCGACGCGCTCGAGGCGACGACTTATAAGGACAAGACCTTACCCAAGATACGTTCGTTGTGATCACAGTCCTATAATGTCAGTGACCGGCCGGGCCGTAGAGTGTAACTCACGTTATGCTCAGCATCTGACTTAAGAAACATTCACGCAGAAACAATACTTACGTTTATGTGAACGCGCGTCATTGTACTGATAGTGAAGGATGATAATGTTGCTGCTGTAAAAGCGGATAGCGTATACATGGCCAGCTGTTACCATAGTTTAGCCAGCATGTGGTGGCAACAATAGCCCACATTTGACAAGCCAACATTAACAATCGTGTAGCCGTGGAAGATATAACATTAGAGAGCATTACAGTCTACATTAGTGATCACTTAGCCAGCGTTAATCAACAATATCCGGCATCAGCCATTATTTGGCCAACAGTAGTCATGCATGAACCAGTGGTCCAGTGCCAAACATTGAAAAGGGCACAACGCCTGCCTATACTCCTTCGAGATGAGGAAATAATACAAACAGGAGAAAAATAAACAAAGGGACAAGAAACACAATTGAATATTAAATGCAGCGAGTTCTGGCTCAACTGCGATCATTGACGTAGCTCCGGGCAGCTTTATTGAGAGAAACTGTTAACACGTTTCAACTGTTCGGTAATTTTCGCGCTCCGAGCATGCGTACCTACCTCGATTGGCCTATAGCAATTCCTTGATCAATAAACACTGTTCCACGCGAAATAAACGTCCGCGCAATTCATGTTTTGCTAATACTGGAACACAATGATGCCAGGGTGTTGTTACCTTCTCCAGCAACCCTCTGTCGCTCATTCAGGGCTACAGCTTCGCAGGACCGCCCCATCCGGCCTTATTACTTTTGTTAGTGACGCAATACCAAGAATCACCGAGGAATTCAAGAACGCACGGAACCAGCGAGAGTGACGGGCATTTAATTACTTCCTGTTTAAAAGCTGCTACCCACCTCGGAGCGGTGAAGAACAGAGGGACGCGTTGCTGACTTCTATCCATTTTGAGCTTTGTTTTTGTTTTGTTTTTTTGAGCTCACTGACTTGTGAGAAGAGAAAATTGCGTCTGAGTAGCCCGGAACTCTTATGTACTACGCATGGAAATGTTATTAACCGCTGTCCTCATTGTGTATAGCTCTAAAGCGACGTCGTAAGCAAGCGTGAGACACTGATCAGGGGCCTTCAACGAAGTTTACCATAACAGTCAAATATCTATTACTTGGAGTTGAAGTCAGCCACTTGCTAAGTAATAAGGTGGCCCAGAAGTCAGCGCCTTCTTTTTTCTTTCCTTCGTTCCTTGTTTATTCCACCGCAGCCAAATGTTTCGTAACCATTGACCGTAGTCCTTTCGACTGGAACTCACGCCCTTGGTCGTTGTAATAAAATACTGGGCCCCGAGCACTAATCAGATCGGCATACTTCATAGATCGACATGCATACTTGTTTTGCCCTCCCCCCCACCCTCTCTCACTTATGTTGAATTGCTTGCAAGCCTTTCGTAGAGACAGAGCAGTGAAGAGATGTCGTAGAGAGAGACTCTTTATTGGAAAAACAGAAATGTTTGCCTGCGTCTATATAACCACTGGCATGCTACTCTGTCTAGGGATGGGGAATGGGATTGAAAGATTCCAGAAGAGAGGAAAGAAATTACTAATAAAAAGAAAGAATATAAACAGATATGAAATGCGCAAGTGAACTTTAATAGAAATATTTAGAACTAGGATGTCAGGTAAGTTAAGAACTTTCTATTTGAAATAACTAGTCAATCATTAAAGCTTTCCAACTAGGCCAATTTCTGATAGGTAATTAGCCGTTCGTGTATCTATACCGACGGCATTAAAGGGACACTAAAGGCAAATAACAATTTATGTCAGAGTGAAAGTCCAATGTATGACAACTTCTAAAACGGCAATATTATCAACAGCAGTGCCCTACTTACCGAGAAATTAAGCTAAATGTATCACATGATGAGCGCCACGAGTGGCACATTTTCGAAGTGATCCCGATGACGTATGGAAGTCGGCCTACAATAAATCACTAGTAATCAAACTAGCAGCAGTAAAAAAAGAACCTTCCGAGCATCAAAAGACGTAATAAAATGCTGTTTGTTCGTTTCCGCTTGATTCATGAAAAAAAAAAAAAAAAAACATCCGTGGCGTTGCCATGGGGAACGGCGCGCGTGGTTCAAAGGTTCCGTTTTCGCCGAACTGCGCCTCGCCCGTCTCAGTGGTAGTTTCGGGATCGCGTACTGCCCGCGTGTGTTTTGCGCGCTCGTGAAAGTCGCTCTGACAGAAAGTTCGACAAAATGCCGCATGAGCCCGACACCGCACTGCTGGTTTCCTCGCTGCTTTCGGGCTCGGGCTCGGGAGAGTCGCTGCCGAGGCTGCTATCGTAGTACGCAACGACTCCGGCACTACGAGCCCTCAGCAGCATACCGCGTTCATCGGGGCTCAAGTCGCTGAATTGGAGCCCAGCGTCGCGAGCCAATGTCTCGTTGTCAAGTTCTCCGTCCACATCCATTGCGGCGATTGCGGCAAGCTTCGATGGCTTCGATGGCCGTTGTTGCTACTGTGGGTCCCGCTACTTCCGCTCTGCTGCTACTAGTGTCGGCGGCCGCGCAGTAAAAGCGGGCAACGTTGGGCACGGCAGCAGTGACGTATGAGAAGAGTCGTATTTTCAGGCGGGAGATTTGAAGCGCGCTAACGCGATGCGGACCACTAAAAAAGTGATTTTATTTCAAAATAAGCACTTCCTTGGCACAAAAACAGCACTACGAGGTTTCTGGACCGCTATTTCAACAATCAACGTCGACTTAATATTTGCCTTTATTGTCCCTTTAACTAAATATAGATTTCCTCGCTCTTTGCAGTTATAGTTAGCGTAGCGAACAAAGTGTAGGTATAACCTACCTGCCTAAAAAAATGGAGGATCAATGGGTCAGTTGTGTTTCGACAAGAAGTGAAGGCACGATGGAGACGTCGGCGTGAACAGGAAAACTTATTTAATGACCAACAGTTTCGAACGTAGAACTCTCTTCATTCCGCCGAGCTGGCTTGGTTCCTCTGCGGTGACGCCTCCCATCTCTACAACACACTTGAGGAAAAGAGTGTCGACCTGTTCGACCTGTAAACAACAACGTCTGAAGAAGCGCTCAAAACAACCGAAGTGACTGACTGCACCGCAAATGGCGGCACCGCATTGTCGTGCTTCCGGAGAAATTCGGCTCTATAGGAGGCGGAGCAACACGGTGCGGGTTGCTCCGAATTGACCAGTGGAAAACGCGAACTTCGTCCAGATTCATTGGCTTAAATATTGGGGGGAGGGGGAGAAGTCAGGGGGGTCCTGAACCCCCTTGTGTTCAGGTTGGGGGGAGGGGGGGGCAAGTGCAAGGGCTGTTGCAATTGTCCCCCCTTGAGATTTAGCTTTAGAACATCAGATACTTGAATTACTTGACAGTTAAGTATAGCGCATTCGACTTCTTTTTTAAGGCTGATTATTTTTTAGTGTGTAGCTGCGTTCAATACTCATCAGCTGGGTCAGACTATAAAAATCGCAAACGCCGCTCGACCGCTTCAAGGAAGACTGAATAGAACAATGCAATTGCTCGAGCTGGGACCCCTTGGTCGTTTTTTTTTAATTTCATTTCAAGAAATGGTGTAATTCTTATGTAAATAAGAATATATCCCATATGCCCCCCCCCCCCCCAAAAAAAAAAAAAATGACCGCCATGGTCTGATGTGTGTTGTCCCCCCTTGCGATTTTTCTAGATATACGCCACTGTCCTGATCGACCAGGGAAATTCGACTTCTTGGTCGCGGAGCAGGACAGCAGCTCGACCAGTGCAATTCACCATTAGACACTATTAAAAATCTGCACATCCCGATTAATCCAGGACGCAAAATGCCATCTAGAGTCCCGACGTCGGCACTTCGGTGAGCGTTACAGTGACTAGGATTATCTACATGCGCCTTTGTGATCCCCGGACGTATCTGCCTCACCGTTAGCAATGTTTTCTTTAACGAGACCAGCGACGATCCCGTCTTCGCAATCTACGCAGAAACAACATGAAACGAGAACGTCTCCGCATCATCGGGTAGGTATTTCACCAGTACAGGCACATCAGAACTCATAGCATCGTCATATGAGATATAGCACGCAATGATTGGGTCATTGCGGCTTAAGCGCATGTGGATATATTTTATGACGCGGTCTTCAATGACGGCACACTTGATACAAACGGTTTAGATGTCTCTGCGACAACAGTTCCACGGTAAATCTACTGGCAGCCACGGTTCAATAACAGCAGCCTTGCAGGGGATCAGTGGTCCAATTGTATCTTTATGAAATAATAATATCTGGGGTTTAACGTCCCAAAACCACGATATGATTATGAGAGACGCCGTAGTGGAGGATTCCAGAAATTTCGACCCCCTGGGGTGCTTTAACGTGCACCTAAATCTAAGTACAACTCAAACTCAAACTCAAACAAACTCAAACTCATTCAATAACCAACAGATTCGAGAGAGGGGAACTGCCCTCATCAGGGTTGTAAGAAATAAGTGCGGTGTTCCGTCGAGGCTCGAGCTGATTTGGCTCCTTTGCGGTGAAAGTCCTCGCTCGTCCTCCAACACAATTGAGAGAGTGGGTGACCCGTTAATAAAATGTGTTGGTGTCTTACTAGACTAGGGGTCCCTATCAAAACGCCGAAAACCAAGAGGCCGAATTGTTAAAAGGCCGAACGTCACAACGCCGAAAAATTGAAATGCCGAAAAACCGAAATACCTAAAAAGCGAAATGCCGGGAAATCTAAACGCCGAAAAGACATAACGCCAAAACCACGTGTAAAAAGAAATGACGCGCTTTGTGACTACCGCTTGTTCGTTTTCCGCCGTATCGCTCCCCACAGACACGAACCTGTTTAACTTGTTCAGCAACGGCACCCGGTATCAGCATATTAAATTGATGTAAAATTTCGTATTTTTCTATCTGTTTAAAGGTAGGCATATCTGTTGGACTGGATAGCTATTATGGGTCAGCAGAAAAAAAAAAAGAAAAAGCAGCGCTGCCCAGTGTTCGGAGTACAAAAGCAGCTGCAATGTGCGGCAGTTATCATGTTAATGGAAACGGAAGAAGACGCTGTCGAAGACGACATCGAGGGAGCGATCAGAGGCCAGCCCCATCGCTCACAAAGCAAGAAGCAAAGTTTCCTACGAGGCAGGGCACACAATTTATCTGTATGATATTCAATGAACAACAAAATAAGTTTTTTTTTTCTCCTGTTTTCGAAGGCTTGAACCATATATGCGAAGGGAACCATATGCTATTGGAAAAGAGGGCGAAAGCGCGCTCACATCGCACAAGGCTGGCGGAACCTTTATCTTGCCAAGATACTTTGCCTAGCTAGGTGATGTCGGCATTTTGATGTTTCGGTGTTTTGACTTTTCGGCATTTTAGATTTTCGGCGTTTTAAATTTTCGGTGTTTTAAATTTCAGCATTCCGATAATTCGTCATTTTGATTTTCGGCGTTTCGAATGCCTCCGTGGCCGATCTCACGGACGCGTACACGAAGCAACCTTTTTACTAAAGTATCTTGGGCGGGAGACCAAGAAAAGGGTTGATGAATCGCCCATCGGCTCCTTCTGGATCACGGATACAAACTCTGCTCGTGAAAGTGCTCTGCCACTGGAAGGGAAAGAAAGAAAGAAAGGACGTTTACTGCTCCAAGCAAATGCGTAGGAAGCGTATGTACGACACTTTCAGCCATCGGGCAGCGAGAGTGGTGGTGGCGGGTGCCAGAGTGCAGCCTGCCCTACGCGCTTCCTTCTACTCAATGGCACCTGAGTGGCAAATCCATCGAACGAAGCCTGCGTGTGCACACGTGTCACCCCGATGCTCCGCAGCTTTGAATGATGGAGCGCGCGGGCAGCTTCAGGCTCGCTTCGAGTACGGCACGCATCAAACAACGTGCCGCCCGTGGGCTGTGTCCGACGACCCTCCTCCATTGTCTACGCGCGCTGTAAAGTGCGGCGCGTCGAAACGACGCGACCTCCACAGGGAGACAGAGTTGTCGCGTAGACAATGGAGACAGCCAATCGGCCGTTCACTCGGCGCCGAACAGAAGTCGCAGAGTCGGTGTTGTGGGTCTGAAAAGAAAAAAAAAAAGAAAGCAGTTTCTGCGCTGCCAACGCTGCGCGGGCGGCCGTCGCGTAGAGCCTGACTAGCCACGACAACAAAACAGCCATCGGGCGCGTTCCATGGCTCATCTGTTTCCGTCAGTGAAACCCGTAAATAAATAGAAGAAACGCAGCAACGGCCGCTTCCGCGCGCACAGCGAGAGGGAGGGTAAGAGAAGAACCGGCTTTCGCTTTTTCCAGCTGCTTTTCTCTCCTTTGAGCGCCGAAAGAAACCGGCGCTCTGGGCCAGGTCACACTTGGAAAAGTGGGAGTGCGTTGCCGACTCTGGTACTGCGGCGGGGAAGATGTGCTCCGACTCGGCTGCTGCCAGACCGCGGCGCCCTTCGTAAACGAGCCAAAAAAAGTGCTCGAGGTGATGTTGCTGGTGCCCGTCCCCAAATTACAGTTCTCCCTTCTCTTCACTCGTGCTTGCGCCCCCCCCCCCCCCCCCCCGCTTCGCCTCCTTTCTGAAGCCGCTGTAGTTCGCATAGGTTAAGCCCTACGCAGTGCTGCCTTCTCTGCAAGCTTGCTCCTTCCTTTCAGAGATGCCGAGGCCCCCACCGCTATATTCCGCCTCGAAGCTTTTTTCGCCCGTTCCTTCGAGAAAAAACAAGTTGAAAAGAAAACAAAGAGCGGTGCAAAAGATCTCGAGCGACGGAACTCCCTCTTTTGACGGAAAAGAAAAAGCCTGAGAGGAGCGCACAAAAGGGCGGCAACGTTGTTTGAAGGGTGCCGGTAGCTGTGTACGATTTACGATCGTCGCTTGCTAGCAGTACGGTACTAGCAGTCTCATGGTCCTTCGCCATTTTGCTTCTGCCTCACGTTCGCGAGATGAGCTTTTTTCCCTCAGGGACCACGAGATGAGGCAGAAGTTTCCTGATTGGCTAGTTGTCCCGATCGTTTGAGGTCTGAGCGCTTCCGTTATCGCTTTTTTTCCGCAGGCAGACAGACATTCTCGACTTCACCGCTCAACTAGTTCGGATGGGTGACCCGGAGAGTACGTACGACACGCCTCGGAGTGGAACCCTGCACTGCTGCCTTCGTGCGTGATACCGGGATATGACTGACACCACGAAATGCCCCGTGTACGCCGGAAACCGCTTCCGAATCTGTGACATGGACCACTTATCGGAACCCTCACTAAAACCGGCCGGTGTCGGTACCGACGATGTCATCGACGAACGAAAGTGGTGCTGCGGCGCACCCGCTGCAAGCGTCTGCGCGTGTTTGACGACCATTAACTTCAACGGGGACGCTGTATCCCGCTCAGGGCTGGAGAGTTGTTTCTCCTCGCGCCACCGCTTGCCGGCAACGACGAACGCGCGTTTTTTCCGATGGTGCGCGCAGTTTGCGTTTGGCGCGAGCGGATTCGGATTTCGCGCTTTCGATCCGCCGGCGCGCTCCCCCGCCGCGGCCGTGGCGCGCTGGTCTCCCCGCCAGAAAGTGAAAAAGCGCGCCAGAACGGCGTCCAACGGGGGCCACCCGGAGGTGATCACGTGGTCCATGCCTCGTGACGCGCGGGGCGTGCCGGGAAGGAGGCGCCTGTCGGCGTGCATCCCTGCGAGCTGGCGCCGCCGCCAGCAGACGAACTCGGCGAGTGGCGGCCGACGACGAGCAACAACGGCGGCGGCCTCGGCGGCCGACAGCGATTCGTGCTCGCCCATGGAGACGGGCTCGCACGGTCCGCCGCACATATCGCGGCTCTACCCGGAGATACTGGCGCTCATCTTCAGCTACCTGGACGTGCGGGACAAAGGTCGCGTATCCCAAGTGTGTTCCGCGTGGCGCGAGGCCGCGTACCACAAGTCCGTGTGGCGGGGCGTCGAGGCCAAGCTCCACCTGCGACGCCCGAACCCGTCTTTGTTCCCCAGCCTGGTGCGCCGCGGCATCCGGCGCGTTCAGGTGCTCAGCCTGAAGCGCTCGCTGCGCGACGTTATTCAAGGTGTGCCGAACCTCGAGTCGCTCAACATGATCGGCTGCTTCAACCTGACCGACGCCTGGCTGAACCACGCCTTCGTCCAGGACATGCACTCGCTCAGCGAGCTCAACCTGAGCATGTGTAAGCAAATCACCGACAACAGCCTCGGTCGCATCGCGCAGCACCTCAAGGGTCTCGAGAGGCTCGACCTGGGCGGCTGCACGGACGTCACCAACACCGGGCTGCTCCTCATCGCCTGGGGGCTGCACAACCTGCGCTCCCTCAACCTGCGAAGCTGTCGCGGCGTCTCGGACCCCGGAATCGGCCACTTGGCGGGCATGTCTCCCACCAACGCCATCGGCACCCTCAGGCTAGAGTCGCTGTGCCTGCAAGACTGTCAGAAGCTCACCGACGACGCGCTGAGGTATATCAGTAACGGACTGCACGACCTGCGCAGTCTGAACCTGAGCTTTTGCGCCAGCGTCACCGACGCCGGCCTGAAGCACGCCGCTCGCATGGCGCGCCTGCGGGAGCTAAACCTTCGCTCGTGCGACAACATCTCCGACCTGGGCCTGGCGTACCTCGCCGAAGGCGGCTCGCGCATCAGCACGCTCGACGTCAGCTTCTGCGACAAGGTCGGTGACCAGGGCCTGCTACACGCCTCGCAGGGACTGTTTCAGCTGCGTAGCCTAAGCCTGAACGCGTGTCCCGTCAGCGACGACGGCATCGGGCGCGTCGCGCGGTCCCTGGGCGACTTGCAGACGCTACACCTGGGTCAGTGCGGACGCGTCACCGACAAGGGCTTGAGCCTCATAGCGGACCATTTGAAACAGCTACGCTGCATCGACCTCTACGGCTGCACCAAGATCACCACCGTGGGGCTGGAGAAGCTGATGCAACTGCCCAACCTCGGTGTGCTCAACCTGGGCCTCTGGCAACACCAGCTGCACCAACAACAGAGTCCACCGCAGCAGCGGCACATCCGGTGACGCGCCAGCACTGCAGTGTCACCTCGCCGTGTGTGATGCCGTTTCTTTATTTGCTTGCTCAAAGTGATGACGTCGATCGCCTTCTTCGCTGTGCGCTGGAGGGACTCCGCTACGGCGGTTATATCTTTTTCAGTCTTGCTCAAGAACGTGAACACTGTGAACACTGCGGGATCAGACGTTGGATTAAGAAAGTGGGCGTGTCATCGCTCCCTCGTCCAGAAAGAAGCTGCGATGCGACCCGTCCTACGACATTGTAAGTACTGCGACGCCGACACAAAGAACCCGCCACACACACAAAAAAAAAAAAAAAAAAAACGCGAGCTTAGCACGTATATGTCGCGCGTTACGCAGGACTGGTCCAAAAATTCTTCCTTTTCGTGCCACAAGGAGACGTTTCGCTCCGACCTTCGTGAAGTTGTAAATACTGTGTAAGATAGCTCTTGTACATGTTGCCCTGTAAATAAGTTATCTGAGAGCGACGAGCTGTACATACGAGTCAACGAATTGATTGCAGCGCTAGTAAAGTTTGTTTTCAGAAAAAAAAAACACATTGCAGCAACGGTGTCATTCCTTGCCGCAAGGCATTCTTGCTTTTAATGTAATTTTTCTCACTTTAGAGAAACTGATCTGGCTCTTCCAACGTAGCAACTGCAACCTTCTATATCTACGTTTCGACTTGCTTGTGTGTGAAACGAGTGCTGTTTTTACGTACATACATGGCATTGGTGCTGCCCGTATTTTAATTGAATGCTACTGCATTATGATAAAAGGGTAGGCAGTGTCTCTTCTTGCTTGCATTTACGAACATTCGATAGTCTTGACGTCCGTAATAGGTAATTACGGCAGCAGGTTAATAGCTACTGTAACGAAGCTGCAAGAGACTTGAGTACGCGTACGCACCCATCGGCTGGGCACATGCCTAGAGCAATAAGCAAGCAACAACCCGCGGGTAGACGCACAGGCAGCTTTTTTTTTCCACGGCAGCTTTGTCACGTGATTTTCGAGATCCAATAGGAGGCGACTGCCGGAAGAATATACGCTGCCAAAGAGGCACGCGCGAGGCTTAGCGATACACTGGCACATTCGTGGCTATGACTTAAGTCTCATCAGAGCGTCGGGCATTTCACACAAACTACGAAACTTATCGCCGCAAACATCGAGTCACGTGTATAGTTAACGGGCGAACTTTCTGATAGCCCGACCGGTTTCCCCCGCACATACAGTTTCACGCAGATAACCAAACAAGCCTCGCTTCAAGCGCGATTTCCACGAAATCGCGATGTCTGTGGCAGGAAGCTCCGAGTGGGGCGAGTATAGCGCTGAGATAAGAAAAACGCGTTTGGAAGTCTGAGCAGAAAAGAAAAAAAAAAATAATACGAACATTCGAGCAAGCGCTTCGCTGCCGCGAAAGCTGGGTATTTCCGTTCTGGCTCGCTGGTCAGCACCTACGTTCATACACGAGAAGGGCCTTGGAAAAACTGCTCGCGCGATGACAATGGTCCGGCGATCTGCTGGCGGCCAGCTCAACGGAGGCCTGGCCTGGAACGATTTCGCAAGCCCTTGCGCTCATTGCAACGGGCCGTTACGGCTGCTCCGAGACGCCCCAGCTAGAGGCCATCGCTGTCCTCTGCCACCTATTGCTACCCCGCTCATTATAAACAACCGTCTCCGCGAAAAGAGCCGGGCTCCTGCGCTATGTTCCTAGCCTCGCTCGTTGCGCGTGTGTGCGGCTCCATCGTCCTTCTGATTGGCCAGTGTCGAGACGCGAGAAAGTCTGCGGACACCGAGCGCTAGTTTTCTCGAGTTGATTGTGGCTCGGCGAGGTCATCATCACGTGGCTCGCAAATACCCGAGAGAACGTGTCAAAGTAACAAGATTCGTGGAAAAGAGGTTAGCCGGAGTAGCCGTCCGGATGGCTTACTGCTGTCGTACAGGATACAAGAAATGAACACGTCTGTCAACGATATAAGTATGTCAATCCAGCCGAACCTGGATATATCGAATTTGAAGGGGGATCACAAAAAAAAAGGTGTGTAGATAGTGTAATTCGATATACGAAATATTCATATATCGGAATATTTCAAGAGGATACACCTGTTCGGTATGTACAATAATTCGTTATACGTGGGTTCGATATCGGTTGGTGTATAGTCGCAAACGCTTTCAAATTAAGACGTCTGTGCTGGTCAAACAACCAGGGTGATGGGATGAACATAAAGTCATGTTGTTGTAGCACATGGCGTGAAACCTTGTCCTCGTGCTTTGAAAATTGTTTTGTATAAGCCTCTGTGAGAGCTGCGATCCGTAATAAGCACGTTCGTACGACATCGCGCGTAGAAATCTCGGAGCGAAAATCTCCTTTCTTGAATTTTCTCACGCGCAACTTTTCTTTTTGTTTTTTTTTTGGTTTTTTTTTTTTTTTTTTGCTTCCCCGACAAGTCCCTGCGGTTTATGGACGCGTATCGCATCCTGCCGATCTTCGTTCGCGCGCGCATCTTTAGTCTGTGTTTGCGGCCGTGAATTCGTCGATAGCCATATCATGCTCAAAGATCGAACAAAACGCGGACTCCGTTCACAGAATTGAAATTGAAGTAACTGCGTGCCTTGAGGGGCGTCCGATGTGTTCTGGCATGCATGCTGTAGCGCCGATGTCCGTAAAGTAAGACTATCCTTCTTCTTAAAGCCACTGAGCAAACTAAACTTTGTAACTTTTATTCAATGTGTCGAGACCTGTCCTTCGTATATTGCACGATGATCGCATCGCTGATACTGTAGCAACAAGTTGGAAGTGGCACGTGGTCATCCCGTAGATGGTGATATCAGCGTCCAGGAATCGGAAAATGTGTTACTGTGGAGGCACATGACGCATGTGTTTTTAATGGAAACTGAACACTGCTTTATCACTTCAGTCTGGTAAGGCATTCTTTGAAAAAGTCAACGCCCATTCTGGCAGTAAGTTATTTCTGTTAAGACGGTGAAGGTAGATCATTTCCCCCGGCGACGAAATTTCGGAACCCCGTTACCTCTTCCGATATATATTCTCCGTATTAGAGTCATTTGGCAAGGAAGAGGGTTCTGGAAACTTGATTGGTGGAGGTATTCTTTAAAGTGAAATGTTCTATTTTCTCGGGCGATGACGATAGTTAAAGTACTACACTATGTCCTGTTTCTATACTGTCCCAAATGATGCTCTGCAGGCGATTCCTCTTTGTGGAAGGTCCTTAAATAGTGTGGTTGAAAGTTGGAATTGGCTTTCCCGTCCCTCTTGCTGCCTTGTGCAAGCGTCTCTTGGTTTAATCGTACAAAAAAATTGCAGTAATTCACGCCAGCAAGGAAACTTTACTAAAATCCGTGACGTAACGACTGGCTTGTGCGACAATTTCAAAATGGCGTCGGCTTCGCATCTTTCACTTTTTTAGCATCTTTTCACCTATTCTGTCTTACTGCTGACGTTGCACCGGCAAGATGGTTGCTTTTGTAGCATTCTAGCGTAAACTGGGATTCCTTTTCCGTGCATAATCAAAGGGACTCAAAGGAAAAACAACAAATTCCTTGCACCGACGGCAATGAAACCGCCATGCTGGAGCACCAATTGTGGTGACGCGAAGTCTGTGATATCACGTTGATGCTATCCCTACATCGCATGCAGGTTCTTTTGTTATTCATGCGCAGAGTCCGAAAGCGTTCCAGCCGTGTCGTTATCACACTGAAGCAGATTAACTTCCACGTCATTATGCTGCCTTGACGTGATCAAAGCGGGCCATGTTGGAGTACCAATACGTTAATAGCCTGCGTCCATGACGTCACGGGCAAGCTATCAATAGGTGGGTTTATATTAGTTCAATGCCTCTAACGACGTGGTTCCATCCCAGTGCAGTAGAAGGATTTGATACTACAGTAAAGAAATCGGCACATGGTAAGGTTTTCTACACATACCGCGCCACCGTCACGTCAGCGCGACGTCACAGATTCCAATGTAATTTTGTGTGCTCGCGCCTTTTACGAAAAAGAAAGCGTTTCAACCACTATGCATGTTAAACATTTGATTCCATTGAAATGCAAAACGATTCTTGTTTACAGACACACTCTGCTATTTCCGAGAAAACGCTGTCAGCACCTATGACGTCGCAGAAAGCTTACGTGGGAACGTAGAGTTGGCGTTTTTCTGGGTTCCCTTCTGATTTACTATCTGTGTGCCAAAAGGACGGGTTACTTTTTTGGCGTACCAAAAGTAATCTTCGAACCAAGCCTAAATTTGATAGGGCGCAGTCTTTAAAGCTCGGCTGTCGCTCTAAACGATAACCTCTTTTCCTCGACTCTGGAGGAGCTCGTTGGAGACGTTTCGGTGGGCGAAATTTTTTTCCATACCGAGTGGGCAGGTAGCGAAGTTATAAAGTTATAAATTCATCTTTCTTCTTCTTCTTCTTCTTATTCTTCTTCTTCTTCTTCTCGGGGCTCCTATAACTCATCCACGTTGTACTTACCCGGCGACTACACGCAAACAAGCCCCAGTCCTTGTGCCCGGGCTTCGTTCTAAACATAGTTTCTCAGAGTCATCGATTAACGTCATACGCGCCGTCCACGCGTGTGGTTCTGCAGGCTGAAGACTATACGGCGGTTGCATGCCTTGCGTACGAAGAACCGGGCTGAGTTTTTGTACACGCTTGCGTAGCGTGTGTAGGACCCGACATCCTTTGCAATGCTTTCTCTACGGACTGCGAGAGAAGAACGAAGTTGGGCACATGAAATTTCGAAAAAAAAAAAAAAGCAATGACGGAAGAAACATAAACGAGTGTGCAGCAGCCGAAGCTTCGTCTTATCCCAGGGACTGACCGAAAGCCCGACTTCCTCGTCCAGCCTTCTGTACGGTTTTCTGTCGAGGCCGTAGCGAAATGCCGTAATACGACGGCGGCCCACTTACCCGCCCAGGTCCTCGCTCATCTCAAGAGACAGACCCCCCCTCCCCCCTTCCTAGGAATACGTTTATCGCTAACGTTATCGCCGTTGCGCCCAGCACCCCCGCCAGGGACGGCGGACTTCGTGTGTCTCCCCCCACCTTATCTAAAAGACGGGCTCGAGCTTTCTGCTATTTTTCTGGGGCTGCGTGGGGGATAGCCGCTTACATTGGAGGCCCTAGAGTACGCAATCTGTGAAAGAAAAAAAACAAATGAAAGCGAGGGTCGGCGAATTCTGTCACTTCGGCCCAACGGGTCTCAAGTTTGTCTAGGGAATTCTGAGCAGCGGCGCGACTTCTCGGGGTAGAGTGATAAGTGGACGCACCGCGTGCTCTGGTCTGTTTAGGCGAAAGAAGACGTTTAGATTATGCGTTCCTTCGTCAACTGCGCCGCTTTTGTTGTCCGAAGAGCGTCGATATCTGGCTCGCCTTGGGAGCTCCGTGCTCGAGAAAACGGTTCCTTTGGTTCACCGATAGACGAGCGTGGAAGAGTGTAGTTCGGAATTTGAAAAAAATACTCGAGAGCTTCCTGTTCAAAACAGTGCGTTGTAGATAACGTTGCCGCCGAAGTTTTAAGTCTGCTGTACGGTTTATCTCATTTTTCTTTCTCAGTGACTAGAAAAACGAGTTTGCATATAGCTTTGTCTTTTGCACGGAGTAGCTTCTTTGAATAAAACCAGTGTCAAGTGAAGCCCATATCTACAGACAAAAAGCATAACTTTAAACGGATCCTGTTTTGGGTTGAAGGCGCGGTACACAATTTGGAAGTCGCATCCGCTTAATAGTTGCATACATACCTCGAGACCCTTGTAAAACTGGTTGAAATGACCCATGCGCGCCAATATTAAGTGTTAGAGTGGTTATTGTGGAAGCTGGCACATTTGCTGAAACTATAGGCGCGCAAGAACAAGAAACATCGTTCGAATCCTAGCTTATTCGATGTAAGACGGTTTACAACATCAATTTTTCCACTTCATTTCAGTGAACAGTGGGGCGCAACTTTACAACCTCATAATTGAAGAGCACGCGCTGTAAATCCCTGTGAGTATGTTGAGATGACAGCCAGTGCGTACTTCATTCGGCGCTTGCGTGACCCGCCAACTTTTGACGGCTAGTATTCAGAGCACACTTTCTGTGCGAGAAAGAAAATGTATGCCTCTGCTACGATAAATCAGGAGAGAGTACACCTGTACAACAGCAGCTTGCTTATACTGGGCTGTGCACACTTCTGTGGCGTAAATGTACGTGATATTTTAGTGTGGCGTAGCGACAGCTGCGACTTATTTTCCCGTATGACAGTTGTGATTGTTCTTCGGCACCATTGTTCAGCTCGGCACGGTGGCAGTCGCACCGTCGGTTCCCGTAGCCGGAACTTTAAGTTAAATATGAGGTTTCCTGGTGACGGTAATGAAGGAACATTATCGTCCAATGTTTATGGCTATACCGTGACGCGTATCACTGTATCCGGTTCGACTGTTCTACCGACTTGTACGGCTTCTATTTTGTCACAGATAACGACTGTTTCCTGTTATCCATGCAGAGATTCCGTTGAATGGAATTGAATAACTTAATTTTGGTCCTGTTTGAGGTTGAAGGAGTGGCACACGTTGTGGGCGTCGTATCCTTCTTTGTCATTGCTCACACACTTCGCGCCCTCTACAATAGTTGCAATACTAGTCTAACCCGTCAATAATATTAAGTGTTAGTAGGGTTATTGTGGAAGCTGACGCATTTGCTGGTACTAGGCACGCAGGATTCCGTTGAAGCAGAAAAAAATATCAACAAAACCTCATAAGTGTCTTCTAAACCCATTTTAAGTTTATAATAAGCGCACTGAACGGACAAAAAAGCATCGAATGTATAGGAAATTGCTGTTTTCAGATGATGTCAGTGCAGAAACCGCCGGAAAATCAAGTGGCACATGTATTTCTTTTTGTGGTATAACGCGCGTTTGCGTCGATAGCACGGGGTCCGATAATTACATTCGGAGCAACTCCACAAGTTTGTTAGGAAAATGTTTTGGTAGACTTCGGAGAAGAATCATCGTATCAGAACCTTATGTGTCACCAAAACAGTATAATTTCAAAAGATTTTGCTTCTAGCGTGCGAAATGGCTAAGTCGAAACAAGAAAACGCGCCCCCATAGTAAAAATAGTATGCGGTATATTTCACTAACCGCTGATACGGTAATGCTGCCGCGAATGCAGCTGACCATTGTTTTCATGATGACATTCGGCACCGAGACAGTATGGTCCTGAACGTGGGATCTTTACGAGCTGTAGACTTGGAATCTATTTTAACGACGCACATGCGTACTTTGTAGACTTCATAGGCCGCCACTGCCTTTATAGGGTTAAATGTTCTACCTCAACTGTAGTTGGGCAGTGTAAACCGTCTGTAACTTATTCATTCAGTAACCCTGTGCAACCGTTCTGAGCTACACCTACTATGGATGTCACACACACAATGCATGCGTATTTCTAAAGCATAGCTTATGGTATTAACGCACTTCATATTAAGCCGGTCTTGAATCAATGCACACAGTATCAGACGTGCGCATGTCGCCACCTACCGTAAGTGCTGCAACTAAGGAACGTTCATCATAGGCTTCAGGAGCGTTCAACTTTTCTGAGATGGGGACTGACGGCGTCACACTCGCAGTCACCCGTAACCGTCCGTCATCCTCGGAGCAATTACGGCACGAATGTTATGATTAGTGTTATTATCATTCCGTATCTCATCTCCGCCGGCGGTCAGTGTCAGGTCGCTGTCCTCCATACAAGGCGCGGAACGGGTCGCGCGCTCTTGCAACGGCCGAGATCCGAATCACCTGCACGCGCTCTAGGCAGGTGGTATAGCGACGAGCGAGCAACCCGTTTTCACCTGCGGCATTTTTTTTTTACGGCGTATGCGTTTATAGACGAGGCCGAAAGCGGCAAAGGCTACCGTGCATGTGGCCGCGCACTCTTATCGGGAGCTCTCGAGCATAGTACTGCTGCAACGCATAAAAGGAATGCAAGAAGGCGTTGTTTGGAGAGCAGCTGCTGGGGTACGTTCACGAGCTTGACAGTGTACAGGGAAAATGGAGCTCCGCACCTGAAACGACAGCATTCACCGTGGCAGATGACTTAGGAGATATGCTGTCTTCTGCAGCTGCACATGAGGTCGCGTGTTCGACTCCCGGTTGTTCCGGCAGCGTTAAGGTGGGTGTCAGACGGCATCGACACTTCTGCGGGTCCGCGTGTGTTACTACTAAACGCAGGGTGTTCAGAATCCGCTTTTTTTTCATTTTTCTATGCCGTTATGGTAGGGTTTTGGTAGGGGCTGGGACAATTGGTAATCGCTAGAAGGAAAGCCTCCGAGATTACGGGACGTTTCGCGACCTTTCCGCTAGGGGAAGGGCGCCATGCGCCGTGGAATCGTGAAAAAGGTGGATTATTCGGAGACCCTGCACTGCAGCTTCTCCTGAATACGCCAACTAATTCAGAGAATACGGGAAAAAACGTCAATATGTTTCGATGGAATGAAAGACAGTGTCTGTGTCTAGTGTTCCTGTGTCCCCATCACATCATCAACGCCATGACGTTTTCATACAGCTTTTCACCTTACTGAACAAATTCTTTGCGATATTGGCGCCCTCATTTCCTAGAAAATGACACAATGGTAGCAAACGCATAACAAAAAAAAAGACAAAAAGAAAGAAAGAACCAAGTAAAGGTGCGAATGCACGGCGAAAAATAATCTGGTTTACATTCCTTACAAATGATCCGCAGTCACACACGTGTCATCAGAGTTCAGTTCAATTCACTTTTATTAACGAAATCTGGCACAGAAGTTTGTGCATGCTTGATGCTATACTTGATGCCAAGTGACGAGAAAAACCGGCGACATGAGGTCCCGGGAATCGCGTGTCATTATCTAAGCGTAGTGCCTCTTACGTTGACAAGTACATTGAGATGGCTACGTCCGAGCATTCATACGAATATATTCAGCACAGAAACAGTTCGCGAATTTATCAAATCGCCTTGTCACATTACATCCAACGTTCCCTATAAGGTATACCCGTCAGTGTATTCTTGCCCGGCATGCTGTCAAATTATTCTGTTGATTACGCTAGAAAGCTTCATAACCAGCTCATGAAATCGCTTTTTGCGTTGTTCCGCCTCCAGCTTGTTGTGCTGTCGTCTCAGTATGCGCACAGTAGCTATGGCGGTATAAAAAACGACCGAATGCTCTTCGGTAGTAGTATATATTTGGCTGCTCACCTGTCACTTAAACGCGTATGACTGCTTCCTTTAAAATTAAAGTTACACTTCGTACTTGTCACGCTGTCGTGCTTCGGCGTGTTTCTCTGATAGGCTCGCAATGAAATATTCGTTCGAAACTTTTTCATTAGCATATACTCCGCTCCTTTTGTTTCACGCCAGTTAACGAACAGATGCGCTTGTCGCCGTCGCGTTTCTTTGCGTACAACTTTGCCTTTTTGTTTTTGGAAACATAATTCATTTCCTATAGCTGCGCGATAGCGACGCGGAATAAAAGCCTTCTCGAACTGCACGGGGGGAGGGTGGCTTGTCGGGCCGTGTTCAGCAATTTCGCTGCGCGTACTCTACAAGCAATCAGTTTCAAACTTTTTTCGTGCTCGCCTAAGAGAGGCGCTCATTCGCTCAAGAACACTTGCCGGCGTCGTAAACGTCACTTTCCTGTACGGCGACGGCGCCTGCGTCCGGACCCTAGCGCTCTTTAATGAAGGCAAAACGTCTTGTCTGTTTACTTGTTGGCTGTTTATGTCGCTGCCGACGACGGCGCCGTAACCGCGTAGCGGCGGAGGTGTGTATCACGACGTAAGCGTTGTCAAACTAGGCGCATTGTCACGTCGTCGGGATGGTTAAGAACTTTGAAAGCTGTTTAAAGGACTCAGTCAACAAATCTAACTTATCATTAGACGAACTTATGACCCGAGTAGCAGCGATAGTGGTGAGCGCGGTACTCGAATCTTAACTGACAGTTCAAGTTCACCGTAATCTATCTATCTATCCTATCTATCTATCTATCTATCTATCTATCTATCTATCTATCTATTCTATCTATCTATCTATCTATCTATCTATCTATCTATCTATCTATCTATCTATCTATCTATCTATCTATCTATCTATCTATCTCTCTAATCTAATCTATGATTACACAAGGCTTTTGCGCTCTTTAGCAGCGAACCTTGCAATGACCTCGTGCGGCTTGTGCTTCGAAGGAAGCATTATACACTTGGTGAGGATAGATAGATCTAATTATATATATATATATATATAATATATATATATATAATATATATATATATATATATATATATATATCTATATATATATATATATATATTATTTATTTAATATTGCGTACACGAGGATCTCTCTTTTCACTCGCGCCTGCAAGTGAGCGAAGGCATGAAGAAAATATTATGGTGAAATTTACCAAGTCACATTCGAACATTTGAAAATAGCACGCTGAATGCAGATATTCGGGTTGTGAGCTAGGTGAACAGCGACGGAATTGTGCGGCCATGGCATATGCACACGAAAACAAGCTCGCCTCGTGGATAAGAAACACAAGAGACGGAAAGAAAGAGCAAGAAAGAATCAAAAGGCACTATTTTCAAAGAACCCGTGTCTCTGACGTTCATCATCAACGCGAGGGCGCTGGCGCCCCAAACGGACGACGCCTGGGCCCCGGGAGCGCGGGCGGAATCCTGGAATAGTACAGCATCGCGGGCAGAGAGCCTACGCACGAAACGTCCTTTCCACTTGTTGCGGTGACATCTCGTGTAAGCGCATTCATACTCGGAAAACGCTGTTGTGTACATTTCATGCTCTGGTATTCACGAAAGTTGATGCGGCACGTCGGCATTATAACTGCGTTGTCGGGAAGTTGGAAAGTCTGCGCGCTTTAAGCCCATGGTGTGAGCTGCGGCTTGACATATTTATCTGCGCTTAAAATTTATCCAGTATATAGAGAGGGAAAGCCGAAGCTCCTTTGCTATTGTTCATAGCATAATATCCGTTTTGGTTCTCCGTGTTGTTATTCTTAACACGTATACAGGCACGTTCGGGAGTACTACTTTGCAGTTGCAATCGCATTCGTTTCGCCTAGTGGTTGTGCTTTGCAATACTAAAGAATGAATAGTTTATTGGGAAGCCAGCTCGAAAATAGTTGTCAACATCGCAATTCGGTTAATTATCAAAAATTAGCGCAGCTTGCACTTAGTCGCGCAAGGCTGAATCACAGCAGAGCCGGTGGGCACGTTTCAGTTTGTTAACCACCTGTACAGAATGCTTGGGTGGTCATCGAGCGCGTGCCGGTTCATGATGATGATAATTTTCTATCTACGACACACGGCAAACCTCGACAGCAACAGCTGTGCTGTAAAATAGCTTTGTTTTTTTTTAACACATTTATTTTAAAAGATACGTATCAACACGAACCGCTCAAGCAGCAAGTAGACGCAGAGTTTCTTTGTGTGTGTGCGTGCGTGTGTGTGTGCGCGTGTGTGCGTGCGCGCTTAGCTAGAAATGTCATCAGAAACACACTTGGTTTGGCCTGTTGTAACTTTGCCAACAAACTTCGGAACAGGCATAGGGTGACGATAGTGACGGTGATGCATGTAAAACTAAATCAGTAATTGTAGATGTGCGATCAGCGCCCCCCAAGGCGCCCCAGAAAGCGTTTCCTGCTATATTACTAAAACATGTCTTCGCGCTCAAGCGGGCTCGACTATAACCTGACAGCAAGCAGCTTCACAAATTGTTACCAGATCACTTGAGTGGGATATGGAACTCGTGGAATTTACGAATATATAAGGTTTAACGCGATGTGGTGCGTGGTGCATGTTATGTTCAGTTGATGACGCGAAAGACACAGTTGGCGTACTAAACGCCACCCTGAAACTCGCGCAGATCTCACAGCAACTTCAAGCTCCTTACCGACGCCTGCTGAGGCTACTTAATTGCTTATTAGTGAAGGCGCAGATGCATTAATATCCGGGCATAATCAGCCTGAACTTATTTTAAATAAAGCCATTTAATTAGAAAATTGTAATGGTATTCGAAAAGCTGAACGCTACCTGCAGACTTAGCGGTTCTGGTACATATAAAAGTCTTCAAGAGGAAAGTTTTTGCTTTCATCTTGACTGCGTGCCAAACAATGGTCTAGTCTGTTTATGACCCTTTCGACTCGCTTCGCGCTTATGTAGCCCAGGTACAGCGTACAGGTGTACAGGTGAGCACGTTCAAGGCGACTTGCTCGGGCCACGGAATTTTACAGCGAAAGCTGTTATGAGATCATTTCAACGGCGGTTTTTGGCGCCGTAGTTGTCCGCCGCCGGTGTCCGTAACCACTATCGCACGAAATAAGAAAAAAAACGAAATAAGAAAAAATTTCCAGGATGGAACGAGGTTCGAACCTGGGCCTCTGCGTGGGAGCCCCGTGTTCTACCTCGGGGCCATGCCGGTGCTTGAAACTGCGTTGCAAAAATAGCCTATACAGGCTTCATGTCGGGAAGGAACCACATTAACATATGTAATGTAGTGTGGTAGAAGAGTAAAATAACAACCAGGCGTCACACAAACGCGAATGCTATAACCGGCGTCACACAATGCAAATTGCGCAACGAGTGGGTTGTGAGTGCTTCCAACCCATTACAAAGGCGTCTGCGATAATTCTTCATCGTCAGAAGCCACAGCATCAACAAAGTGCACATAATGCCTTACAGGTGTTTAGCAAGTACCACGGTTCTCCGCAGAATGACGAAAAATTGCATAGTGGCTGCACCCTACTTCACAAAAATTATGATTTATAGCGTAGTGGGTTCCTGGCAAGTGCACTTATACTGGTTGCCAAGGAAGCCCTAAGGCTCCCATGATCCATTTCCTCAGGGTCTCAATAAAGTCAATTCTCTCTCTCTCTCTCGCTCTACGTTTCTCCGGTTCAAGTGTGTTATAAAGCGTGGTGGGACAGTTAAATACGAGCGGGCGTCACACAATATGCATTACGTAACTAGTGGGTCGTTTAAAGCTTCCAACCCATTACAAAGGGCTCAGCCATAATTCTCATCGTCATCAACCCACCGCAATAACAACGTGCACATAATGTCTCACAGATGGCACCCTCGCTTCTCCGCAGAATAACAACTAATGTCGTGCTGGGTGCTTCCCAACTTCCCAAAAATTATGATTGTAGCGTAGTGAGTACGTTGCTAGTTTACTTGTATTAGTAGCCACAAGAGAGTTTATAACCGGCTTCTAAAAATGCCGCTCTTCCAGCTTTCGCTGTGACTGTGCTGCGCTTTCCGCGCAGGCCTGGCGTTTTTTTTTCCACCTTCCCGAAATCTGAAGCCAAACATGACCAAGGGGAAGCGCAAATTCGCGGCCCAACGTAATTAAAACTGATTTTTTTTTTTTATTGACATGATGTAAGGAGATGTTGACGCACAAATAAGGCGCGGCTACTCCTTAGCTCTTGGAGTATACATAGGGTTCATAAACATAAAGTACATAGTGTCCAAATTTCTAATCACAATTAACCCGTAGTACATACAATATACAACTTAGCGTAACAGTCAAGACATAACATAACAGTTAAAACAACATATTCAACAATCACATATGTGTACACACGGTGATGTAAAAAAAAGAAAGAACAGCAACTGTTGCGTAAATATCCAAGACAAAATAGTCAACACACATACATATACACTCTGCCGTTAATACAAAACAAAGCTTAAATGCGCTAGTAATGGCCAGGATGCCACTCTCTTCAAAAAATATTTCAGTGCTTTAAAATTGATTAATTTCGTTCGCCCTAATGCGATCTCTCGTTTGCTTTCATGCGGTGCATGAGACGTATTAAACTTAATCACTACGTTATATGTTTTTAAGCGGCTCGGCCGACCGGTAACATGTAGATGCATGAATGTGTCGGGACCTCTCGTTCGCGGGTCTCTTATTTTCTGCATCTAACCTAGCTCATTTGAAGCGTTCTCTTTAATTCGGAAAATGAGCCTAGATATTGGCGATGACATCACGATCAAAAAACGTGATGTCAAGAAGCCGCACTGCAGGAAAGAGCGTTACAGCATCAACCTAAACGCTAGGTCAGCATGGGCGTGGACGAAAATTTCCAGAAATAGGAAACAGTGATTTGCAGGAAAGGTAATAGTCAAGCGCAACCACACTAAGCTTTCTTAGTAGATGGACTACTGGTATAGTTGCTGTCGCTGGTTCCGCAGTAAAAAAAGTGTTTGCAGCAAAATGAAAAGCTGCGCGAGTGTAACCCAGCTTTTTGCATATCCATGGCACGGATGGCTTTTCCATTTGCCGGATGACGCGGCGCTGTTTCCTGTCCTGAAAACATGAATTCGTTTCTCACGCCGTAACCATGGTATGAACGAACTACGGCAGTGACAAGTAGTGGTAACTTTAACCTGATATTCCACTTCAGTGTACTTTAAAGGTTTGCGCTGCTCGCTAATTTGCAAAAGTTTCGAAGAATCGAAACAGTATCTGGAAGACATCAACGCTGACTTAATCATTTGCGACACGGAGGCCTCATTTAGAGATCTGACTTCATTTTTGCCATTTCTGTGCACTATTGGCAAGGAAGAGACCACAAACCCTAAGCTAATGGTAAATTAAGCATTCTTGAAGCCTAAAGTTCCTTACAACATTCCTGGTTGAAATATTTTGCTACACATGATCGCATTGGTGAAGGCAGTACCGTGTTTAACGAGACGTTCGACGAGGGCAATTTCGACAGGACTTTCAAAATATCTTTTTTTTTTACCTTTTTTAGCAATGCTCGCTGCCCGCTGATAACCATCGCATGTAATTCGAGTGAGTCGCTTAATTTGGTTTACGAGGAGATATACAATTATTATATAATTATTTACTTTGTAATTATGATTAATTGTAAAATACACTATAATTGATTATAACACATCCACTTGCTTTAAGTTTGGTCTCCAAACTCCATGGCATCAAATTATGTAAATTTCACAATATTTACGGACATTCAAACGTAATGCGTGTCGCAATAAGGTGCGCACATCAGAAGGCAATGTAAACGCTGGTTTGGGAGACAGAAGCTACTAAACGTTGTTTTGTGTAGCTTCTCGCAGTTTGGTCATACTTCGTGCGCGCGTTTATACCGCCGTTTATAAATCTAGTTCTCCGCTTCCGTGCAGCGGCCGCCATCATTCCTATGTAGTCATTGTTGTAAGCGAGCGGATTTGAGACTCTCTTGCTGCCGTGGACACGGAGGGAGTTATTCGTCAGACGTCTCTCTATTAGTTACCGTGCTCCTGCTTTGGATTATACTTATAGAGCGCGACTTATTTGTCTCGTAATTGGACAGCGCGTGGAGTTAATGATCGTTGAGACGCGCGGTCGTCCTGTGCTGTATATATACGGAACTCTGCGGGAAGGTCATCCGCGCACTGTTTCCTGGGAAGGGCTGCCATTACTGTGAGTACTACATAGTGACCATCAATCATTGTAGATGCGAGATGCGCGGACAATAATAAACGCAGGGACAGGCCCTCAGAACCCTCCAATTATACGAAGTCCATCAGCGGCGATTGTGTTGCGATGCCGTCGCTCGCTGGGAGGCCGGAGTGACCGCGATTTCGTCGCAGTTTAGCTCGGGAAACGTAGCGCTGTGATATAGTATTAGTCTTAATCTTTTTCTTTTTTTTTTATTGCCGTACTTGCGGGAATGTGCCGATTGCCCCCTCCGAAACAGAGCCGCGAAATTAGTCGCTGTCGAACTTTTGACCCGATCTTTCGGTACGCACGTCTTATTTCGTGGCGGCTGTTTCTGCCAGGTGTGATTGTTACGGAACATTTATACGAAATGCTTTCATCTGAAAGTATAGATGCACAGATTGACTGCACGGATGATATATGCACATCTTAATTTTCTTATATACCTCGTTATACATTGCACACATTGATCCTGCGCCATGTTACAAATATATAGCTTATCTCTTTTATGGTTGTTTTCACTGATAATCTCATCCATGAAATTGTTATTAAAATTGTTTTAACGATGTATGCTTCGAATAGTAATGTATAACGTTAACAATGTATGATTTTCTCTAAAGAAACTATGTTTTTTTTATGTGCCATCCCTGCTATAATCTCTGAAGAGATTGGCAGTATTCTCAAATAGCTAAAAATAAGTAAGTCACATACGGCTAGAAAAATATGGGTCTGGTCACTGGAACTGGTACGAAATGTTGTCATCACGTTACAGCGACCTTTATGCACAGAACGCAGCAAGGAACACGATCGGCTTGTTTACGTCTTCTTGAACTGCGACGCTATCTGCACGCGATCAATCAACGTCATTCTAAAGGACGTCCTCTCGCACTTGGAATAAGGTGCCCGTGTCGCCGATTCCAATTTTTGAAACGCAGAAATTTCGACGAGACATTTTCCTCACACGAACCTCGACGGACCTTTATGAACGATGTTTACTTTCTCGTTCTAGCGCCACGTCAACTGAAGTATGATCGTCAGAAGTAGCAAGCCCTGCATATACTACAGGGATGAAATCTTTGGTTTTCATGGAGTTCGTTCTCTTATGCCTTGTCAAGCTGATTGTCTAAGCTCAGGATCGAATTTCTGAGGCCGGATGATCTGGGGAAAAAAAAAAAAGAAAAAAAATGCGCGTTGTCATTCTTTAAATGGTGTCAGAACGAGGTCCTGCGATTAATACAAAATTTATACAAACTAAATCACATGGTTTCGTTCAGGTTTAGTACATATGTTTTATTGAACCAGCGAATGACCAGAACGCACACGCAGATTTTTCATTCTTGCTGAAACCTTTCATGTAAGCCAGCTTTTGATCCTGTACAGAGTCGTCCCATTGTTAATCTGCGCATATGGAGCCCCCAAATTAGGATCGTGAGGAACAGCGGGAAGTGTACATGTACATATATTGTTTACCGGCATGCTCACATGTCTCGAATGTCGTTTAGTGGGTTGGTGCTTCTGTATCCTGTCCGGCCTCCCGTGCTCTGAGAAGAAGCACGGCAATCATTCCGCCCTCGTAGGAGATCAGAGTTGCTGAGCGCAAACTCTGCACCGCTACATGGCGAGGAGTGTCATCTTACGTCATTTCACACCTTGAAAGATAGTGAATGCGAGATGCTCAGGTCGGCGGACTCACCAATGAGTAGACTCATCCATGCTCACCGAGTCTCAGGCCGACACGTGAATCTAAGGTCTAGTTAGTCCAGCAGAGTAGCATACTGGTTAGTCTGAATCCGAATGAGCTCGGGTGAGTAAAATTTTTGTGAGTTGTGGTGCGAATGAGCCTGACTCATACGTAATGGGGAGATTGAACTCCAATAAGACCGACTTAGTTGTTTTTGATGAGTGTGACTCACTATGAGCCCAAAGCGAAAATATAATCTTTAAGCGAATATGAATGACCTCTGTTTATGTTGCCGACCTGCGTATAGTTGTACAGGCACTCCCATTGCTGAATTATCTACAGAAGCGACGCCATCTTTGAGTAACACATCATATGATTTATTTCCTACGAATCCACACTCTCTTCGAGGCAACACGAATTAATGTACGCAGGGTGTGTGTGTAAACGAATCTCTCCGTTTTCTCCCATTTTTTACACCCAAGCGAATTTTACCGCGTGCCACACAGCGCGACTTCGTCGACGCCATACATCCCCCCCGCTGTATAGTTGCAGAAATTTACGTTCGCGGCAAATGTCCTCTGCAACACCAACGACACTCGCACACACACGCAGCTTTCGCTCGACGCTCGTCAGATTCCACTTCTGCATTCCCCGTGCGTATGTGCTCGAGTTAAAAGCCGCAAATAGCTAGCTTTCTTTTCCTTTTTTTTTGTTTCTTTGACTCTTTTCGGGGCCACGTACGGCGTGAATTCCTGCCTCCTTTCATCAGCTTCAGTGACATCATCAGTGACGTTAGCCTTTGGCAGTGTAGTAATTTCAAATTTAGGGGGGTTCCGACGCGCCAAAATTACGATACCATTATGAATTGACGCCGTAGTAGGGGGACTCTGGATTCTCTTTGAGAATCCGGAGTTATTTAATATGCTGCTAAATCTAAGTCCACTGGAGTTCTGGAATTTCTCCCCGCATCGCTATTCCGCTGCCATTGCCGGCAATCGAACAGGTGTCCTCGAGATTAGCGCTGAGCTGCTACAATGGGACAACAGTATAGTATAGTATAGTATAGTATAGTATAGTATAGTATAGTATAGTATAGTATAGTATAGTATAGTATAGTATAGTATAGTATAGTGGGTATGCACTGAGCCTTGATCCGCAAGGCAGCAACACCATCGCCGCGTCATCTTGGAGGTCCGTTCGTACACGCCGTCCGTGCTGTCCTTGCGTCGGCGTGGTCTCTGGTCATTTTTGCCGTACGGTTCTTTGACACAGCGCGTGCAGCGAGTGCGCGGACCGTCAAAATGGCGACTCCGCCGCTTGCGCTCCTCGCGGATGACGTCAAGTGCATACCCCCATAGTGAGTAGTGTATAGTATAGTATAGTATAGTATAGTATAGTATAGTATAGTATAGTATAGTATAGTACAGGGTGCAGCAAGCTAGCTACAAAACAGGTGTAAGGAAACAGCAGCAGACGAAGTGTATCAGCGTTGTGGGTATATACTAGCAGATGAGACGGGTGTATACTCCAGGAAGTGACGCCGATGTCGGCTGCTCCGCATCCCTTTTCCTTCTCCGTTGTTCGACGCGGCAGGTACATGACAGCCCGGCTCGCCGTCGGCCTAAGTTACGGCTTCCCTGGTCGCGGGGACTCCCAGGCAGCTGCCATCCGCGCGATGTTTTATGTCTCCATGTGAGTGTATACTCCATACTACGAGTCGCGAGCAACAGCGACACACACACTCATGTCTCTCCCTACCTTCACTCTCTCCCACGTTTTAGACAGTCGTTGCATGAACCGGTGGCAAAGACAGCAGCCTGTCTATATTGAGAGAGAGAGAAAGAGCCCCTTGTCTCGGAACTGTCGAACATGTCAGACCCTATGCGAGAGGCAGGAATTCGGAAGTCCCGCCCCCGTCTAGGGTTTGTCGCGAGCTGCTGGCGCCGTTGTGTATACGTATACGTATACGTGCACCGTTTGTTGGGAAACGCGACGTTTAAAGGATTTCGAATGTTGCGCTCGGAATACCGCGCCCTATCATTCTTTTTTTTTGTTGTTGTTGTTCTTTACATCGTTCTTTTGTTGTCGTGGCTGTTGTTTTTTTTCCCCACTTCCTGTCTTTCGCCCGAACGTCTGTCGCTGGCAACAGCGTGCGAATCTGTTGTTTTTGTAGCCTATAGGTGAAACGGGTTCATACGAATGCTCGCACTTTCTTGTTCTTTTGCTACTTTAGTTTCTGGTTCGCGCGCCAAAGTGCTCTACTAACGTGCAGTAATTTGCGTTTGTTCTTCGCTTGGTTGTTTTAAAAGCGATGCTGTTTAATTAAGCTAGCCTGTAATTTGTGTGATCTATCAGAAAACTGTCGTCACCATGAACGGGTATGTGCCATGGAGATTGAGTAAATCCCACTACTCACCACTGGTTCACGAAAAGAGAGAGAGAAATCTATAGAAAGAAAGAGAGAGAGAAAAATAGAGAGAAATAATGGGAATAAAGATAGAAAGACAGAGAAATATATAGAAAGAGAAACACAGAGAGTGAAGGAAGCAGAGATAAAGAAAGGGAAGAAAGAGAAATAAAGATAAAGAGAGCGAGAAAGAGAAAGAACTAGAGAGAAAGAGATACAAATAGAAATAAGAGAAACAAAGAGACAAAAAATAAAGAAAAAAATAATGAGAAACAAAGAAGGCCCTCAGATGCATGCCCTCTTCCTTTGGCTTGGCAGTGCAAAGCTGCAGGAAAGGCAACGGCGGCTGCGAAAAGAGCCCGAAGCAATGAAAGCCCTGCGCCAACGACGACGTGCCCGTAGATCTATGAGAGGTGCGAACGCTCGGTTCTGCAGCTTGAACATCCGTGTCGGACTAAACCTAGCTAAAGCCCCTACCCCCCCCCCAGCAACCTTAAAAGCAACCAGATTAGTCTTAAGAATTGTCCAGCCTTGCGCGACTTAGTGCAAGCATCGCCATTTTGTTCGTTCGTTTGTTTGTTTGTTTGTTTTGTTTGTTGTTTGTTTGTTTGTTTGTTTGTTGTTTGCTTGCTTGCTGCTGCATTACAATATCATTGTTTTAGAGTTCGTCCACGCCTTGCACATGATCTCCGATGCCTGCGGGGAAGGAAGAGTTTCAAAAGTCTGCACAGTCAATTGTCTGTTACCCTATCGACTTACAGATTTACAAGAATCGCTGTTTCTCCCTTTCATACCGACATGAGGTATACACCCTTTAGAGTGTGCTTTTGTCCACGACAAAAAACAGACAGTGTTCTATAGTTCCTAGTCACTGTGAAACCCTTCCCAATGCTATACGGGTGGTATTACACTGTGCTTTATACAAAAAAGTAAAAAAAGAACATAGAACCAGATAGATGGTTCCTGCTCTAGAACAGGTTTAGTCGCCTATGTTAGAGACGGCTGCTCCTCTGCATGTAATAATAATAATAATATTATTAATAATAATAATAAATTTAAAGTAAGATGTAACGTCTCAGGTTCAGAAATCGCATCGCTGTTAGATGAATGACTAAATGAACTCCACGAATAGTCCCAGACACGCTGCTATGTACAACATAACATCGAGGTCAGGTTGCGCCACACACACTGCTGAGTCCCGACACGTTTGCGCTTATGATGAGTTCCAAACACGTACAGGCGAAGCCGCGATTTGCGGTGCAAAGAAAACAGGCGTCTATATAGATGAAGAAAATATACAGATGGCATAATACGAACACAGACATGAAAGTCCCTACGGGTCTTTGTTCTCTAAGGACGTAAAGGTTAATGTTACAGATATATTAAAAGATGCATCATTTTGGCGAGTCAGTAACGGTATTTCATAAATACGGAGCATAACGGTTGTGAGGTAGGTGGCTCTTTTGATTTCACTTCCGTTTGTCCGGAGTTCACAAGCAGGTGTTTTTGTTTAGCCTAAGTTTCTCAAACATTGTGTCATTCGAGTGGCCAACCAGAGCCAGCTAAATACACTCGTTGTCGTTTCATTCATATATACTACCGGAGTTACCCACGAAAAACAAGTTTCGTTTGTACGCAGTCCTCTCAGCGTCTCTTTAAATGCATCCCCTTCAAAAACTTTACCGTTCGTTTCCGCACTGACGCAAGCTGGCGAATCGCAGAAATATACACTTTCCGTATCACGTAGTTTGCGCGTATGCTTTGTGTATACCGCAGTGCGTATACTTTTAACGTTCGCTATAGCTCTCGACATGTCCGTCTCAATCGGAAGGTTCTGGGTTCGATTCCCACTGCCGTCGAGCACCCACCTGTTGTTCTAATGGCGAGTGAGGTATCCCGGCTTGGCGTTCCGTGTTGTGGGGGCCCATTTCTCGAGAATATGGTAACTCCTCACAGCTCCCCTTTCACTCCCTTTAACTCCTTTTTCACTGCCCTTTACACTCTCCCCAACAACTCTGCGCCGTACTCCCTTATCGGCTGGAGGATAAACGTCTCCTTCCTCAAACCGCTACTAGTACTATAGCTCTCGATATAAATCGAATTTGAAAACGATGCTCGCGGGTATCATCGCAGCGCTAAAGAGTTCTCGCTCTTTTTTTTTTCTTTTTTCGCTCTATAAAGCGAAGAGTCTCTTGCCAATGTTCATCTTTCTTCTCGGTAGGGCGAGAGGGAACTGTAGAAAAAAAATTTAAAGAAGGAAAGCACTGGTTCGAGAACCGGGATAAAGTTATGTTT
>NC_051181.1:120527838-120707837 GCF_013339695.2 Rhipicephalus sanguineus
CGGCGCTTGCGTGACCCGCCAACTTTTGACGGCTAGTATTCAGAGCACACTTTCTGTGCGAGAAAGAAAATGTATGCCTCTGCTACGATAAATCAGGAGAGAGTACACCTGTACAACAGCAGCTTGCTTATACTGGGCTGTGCACACATTCTGTGGCGTAAATGTACGTGATATTTTAGTGTGGCGTAGCGACAGCTGCGACTTATTTTCCCGTATGACAGTTGTGATTGTTCTTCGGCACCATTGTTCAGCTCGGCACGGTGGCAGTCGCACCGTCGGTTCCCGTAGCCGGAACTTTAAGTTAAATATGAGGTTTCCTGGTGACGGTAATGAAGGAACATTATCGTCCAATGTTTATGGCTATTACCGTGACGCGTATCACTGTATCCGGTTCGACTGTTCTACCGACTTGTACGGCTTCTATTTTGTCACAGATAACGACTGTTTCCTGTTATCCATGCAGAGATTCCGTTGAATGGAATTGAATAACTTAATTTTGGTCCTGTTTGAGGTTGAAGGAGTGGCACACGTTGTGGGCGTCGTATCCTTCTTTGTCATTGCTCACACACTTCGCGCCCTCTACAATAGTTGCAATACTAGTCTAACCCGTCAATAATATTAAGTGTTAGTAGGGTTATTGTGGAAGCTGACGCATTTGCTGGTACTAGGCACGCAGGATTCCGTTGAAGCAGAAAAAAATATCAACAAAAACCTCATAAGTGTCTTCTAAACCCATTTTAAGTTTATAATAAGCGCACTGAACGGACAAAAAAGCATCGAATGTATAGGAAATTGCTGTTTTCAGATGATGTCAGTGCAGAAACCGCCGGAAAATCAAGTGGCACATGTATTTCTTTTTGTGGTATAACGCGCGTTTGCGTCGATAGCACGGGGTCCGATAATTACATTCGGAGCAACTCCACAAGTTTGTTAGGAAAATGTTTTGGTAGACTTCGGAGAAGAATCATCGTATCAGAACCTTATGTGTCACCAAAACAGTATAATTTCAAAAAGATTTTGCTTCTAGCGTGCGAAATGGCTAAGTCGAAACAAGAAAACGCGCCCCCATAGTAAAAATAGTATGCGGTATATTTCACTAACCGCTGATACGGTAATGCTGCCGCGAATGCAGCTGACCATTGTTTTCATGATGACATTCGGCACCGAGACAGTATGGTCCTGAACGTGGGATCTTTACGAGCTGTAGACTTGGAATCTATTTTAACGACGCACATGCGTACTTTGTAGACTTCATAGGCCGCCACTGCCTTTATAGGGTTAAATGTTCTACCTCAACTGTAGTTGGGCAGTGTAAACCGTCTGTAACTTATTCATTCAGTAACCCTGTGCAACCGTTCTGAGCTACACCTACTATGGATGTCACACACACAATGCATGCGTATTTCTAAAGCATAGCTTATGGTATTAACGCACTTCATATTAAGCCGGTCTTGAATCAATGCACACAGTATCAGACGTGCGCATGTCGCCACCTACCGTAAGTGCTGCAACTAAGGAACGTTCATCATAGGCTTCAGGAGCGTTCAACTTTTCTGAGATGGGGACTGACGGCGTCACACTCGCAGTCACCCGTAACGTCCGTCATCCTCGGAGCAATTACGGCACGAATGTTATGATTAGTGTTATTATCATTCCGTATCTCATCTCCGCCGGCGGTCAGTGTCAGGTCGCTGTCCTCCATACAAGGCGCGGAACGGGTCGCGCGCTCTTGCAACGGCCGAGATCCGAATCACCTGCACGCGCTCTAGGCAGGTGGTATAGCGACGAGCGAGCAACCCGTTTTCACCTGCGGCATTTTTTTTTTACGGCGTATGCGTTTATAGACGAGGCCGAAAGCGGCAAAGGCTACCGTGCATGTGGCCGCGCACTCTTATCGGGAGCTCTCGAGCATAGTACTGCTGCAACGCATAAAAGGAATGCAAGAAGGCGTTGTTTTGAGAGCAGCTGCTGGGGTACGTTCACGATGCTTGACAGTGTACAGGGAAAATGGAGCTCCGCACCTGAAACGACAGCATTCACCGTGGCAGATGACTTAGGAGATATGCTGTCTTCTGCAGCTGCACATGAGGTCGCGTGTTCGACTCCCGGTTGTTCCGGCCGCGTTAAGGTGGGTGTCAGACGGCATCGACACTTCTGCGGGTCCGCGTGTGTTACTACTAAACGCAGGGTGTTCAGAATCCGCTTTTTTTCATTTTTCTATGCCGTTATGGTAGGGTTTTGGTAGGGGCTGGGACAATTGGTAATCGCTAGAAGGAAAGCCTCCGAGATTACGGGACGTTTCGCGACCTTTCCGCTAGGGGAAGGGCGCATGCGCCGTGGAATCGTGAAAAAGGTGGATTATTCGGAGACCCTGCACTGCAGCTTCTCCTGAATACGCCAACTAATTCAGAGAATACGGGAAAAACGTCAATATGTTTCGATGGAATGAAAGACAGTGTCTGTGTCTAGTGTTCCTGTGTCCCCATCACATCATCAACGCCATGACGTTTCATACAGCTTTTCACCTTACTGAACAAATTCTTTGCGATATTGGCGCCCTCATTTCCTAGAAAATGACACAATGGTAGCAAACGCATAACAAAAAAAAAGACAAAAAGAAAGAAAGAACCAAGTAAAGGTGCGAATGCACGGCGAAAAATAATCTGGTTTACATTCCTTACAAATGATCCGCAGTCACACACGTGTCATCAGAGTTCAGTTCAATTCACTTTTATTAACGAAATCTGGGCACAGAAGTTTGTGCATGCTTGATGCTATACTTGATGCCAAGTGACGAGAAAAACCGGCGACATGAGGTCCCGGGAATCGCGTGTCATTATCTAAGCGTAGTGCCTCTTACGTTGACAAGTACATTGAGATGGCTACGTCCGAGCATTCATACGAATATATTCAGCACAGAAACAGTTCGCGAATTTATCAAATCGCCTTGTCACATTACATCCAACGTTCCCTATAAGTATACCCGTCAGTGTATTCTTGCCCGGCATGCTGTCAAATTATTCTGTTGATTAACGCTAGAAAGCTTCATAACCAGCTCATGAAATCGCTTTTTGCGTTGTTCCGCCTCCAGCTTGTTGTGCTGTCGTCTCAGTATGCGCACAGTAGCTATGGCGGTATAAAAAACGACCGAATGCTCTTCGGTAGTATATATATTTGGCTGCTCACCTGTCACTTAAACGCGTATGACTGCTTCCTTTAAAATTAAAGTTACACTTCGTACTTGTCACGCTGTCGTGCTTCGGCGTGTTTCTCTGATAGGCTCGCAATGAAATATTCGTTCGAAACTTTTTCATTAGCATATACTCCGCTCCTTTTGTTTCACGCCAGTTAAACGAACAGATGCGCTTGTCGCCGTCGCGTTTCTTTGCGTACAACTTTGCCTTTTTTGTTTTTGGAAACATAATTCATTTCCTATAGCTGCGCGATAGCGACGCGGAATAAAAGCCTTCTCGAACTGCACGGGGGGAGGGTGGCTTGTCGGGCCGTGTTCAGCAATTTCGCTGCGCGTACTCTACAAGCAATCAGTTTCAAACTTTTTTCGTGCTCGCCTAAGAGAGGCGCTCATTCGCTCAAGAACACTTGCCGGCGTCGTAAACGTCACTTTCCTGTACGGCGACGGCGCCTGCGTCCGGACCCTAGCGCTCTTTAATGAAGGCAAAAACGTCTTGTCTGTTTACTTGTTGGCTGTTTATGTCGCTGCCGACGACGGCGCCGTAACCGCGTAGCGGCGGAGGTGTGTATCACGACGTAAGCGTTGTCAAACTAGGCGCATTGTCACGTCGTCGGGATGGTTAAGAACTTTGAAAGCTGTTAAAGGACTCAGTCAACAAATCTAACTTATCATTAGACGAACTTATGACCCGAGTAGCAGCGATAGTGGTGAGCGCGGTACTCGAATCTTAACTGACAGTTCAAGTTCACCGTAATCTATCTATCTATCTATCTATCTATCTATCTATCTATCTATCTATCTATCTATCTATCTATCTATCTATCTATCTATCTATCTATCTATCTATCTATCTATCTATCTATCTATCTATCTATCTATCTATCTATCTATCTCTAATCTAATCTATGATTACACAAGGCTTTTGCGCTCTTTAGCAGCGAACCTTGCAATGAACCTCGTGCGGCTTGTGCTTCGAAGAAGCATTATACACTTGGTGAGATAGATAGATCTAATTATATATATATATATATATATATATATATATATATATATATATATATATATATATATATATATATATATATATATATATATATTATTTATTTAATATGCGTACACGAGGATCTCTCTTTTCACTCGCGCCTGCAGTGAGCGAAGGCATGAAGAAAATATTATGGTGAAATTTACCAAGTCACATTCGAACATTTGAAAATAGCACGCTGAATGCAGATATTCGGGTTGTGAGCTAGGTGAACAGCGACGGAATTGTGCGGCCATGGCATATGCACACGAAAACAAGCTCGCCTCGTGGATAAGAAACACAAGAGACGGAAAGAAAGAGCAAGAAAGAATCAAAAGGCACTATTTTCAAAGAACCCGTGTCTCTGACGTCATCATCAACGCGAGGGCGCTGGCGCCCAAACGGACGACGCCTGGGCCCCGGGAGCGCGGGCGGAATCCTGGAATAGTACAGCATCGCGGGCAGAGAGCCTACGCACGAAACGTCCTTTCCACTTGTTGCGGTGACATCTCGTGTAAGCGCATTCATACTCGGAAAACGCTGTTGTGTACATTTCATGCTCTGGTATTCACGAAAGTTGATGCGGCACGTCGGCATTATAACTGCGTTGTCGGGAAGTTGGAAAGTCTGCGCGCTTTAAGCCCATGGTGTGAGCTGCGGCTTGACATATTTATCTGCGCTTAAAATTTATCCAGTATATAGAGAGGGAAAGCCGAAGCTCCTTTGCTATTGTTCATAGCATAATATCCGTTTTTGGTTCTCCGTGTTGTTATTCTTAACACGTATACAGGCACGTTCGGGAGTACTACTTTGCAGTTGCAATCGCATTCGTTTCGCCTAGTGGTTGTGCTTTGCAAATACTAAAGAATGAATAGTTTATTGGGAAGCCAGCTCGAAAATAGTTGCCAACATCGCAATTCGGTTAATTATCAAAAATTAGCGCAGCTTGCACTTAGTCGCGCAAGGCTGAATCACAGCAGAGCCGGTGGGCACGTTTCAGTTTGTTAACCACCTGTACAGAATGCTTGGGTGGTCATCGAGCGCGTGCCGGTTCATGATGATGATAATTTTCTATCTACGACACACGGCAAACCTCGACAGCAACAGCTGTGCTGTAAAAATAGCTTTGTTTTTTTTAACACATTTATTTTAAAAGATACGTATCAACACGAACCGCTCAAGCAGCAAGTAGACGCAGAGTTTCTTTGTGTGTGTGCGTGCGTGTGTGTGTGCGCGTGTGTGCGTGCGCGCTTAGCTAGAAATGTCATCAGAAACACACTTGGTTTGGCCTGTTGTAACTTTGCCAACAAACTTCGGAACAGGCATAGGGTGACGATAGTGACGGTGATGCATGTAAAACTAAATCAGTAATTGTAGATGTGCGATCAGCGCCCACCAAGGCGCCCCAGAAAGCGTTTCCTGCTATATTACTAAAACATGTCTTCGCGCTCAAGCGGGCTCGACTATAACCTGACAGCAAGCAGCTTCACAAATTGTTACCAGATCAACTTGAGTGGGATATGGAACTCGTGGAATTTACGAATATATAAGGTTTAACGCGATGTGGTGCGTGGTGCATGTTATGTTCAGTTGATGACGCGAAAGACACAGTTGGCGTACTAAACGCCACCCTGAAACTCGCGCAAGATCTCACAGCAACTTCAAGCTCCTTACCGACGCCTGCTGAGGCTACTTAATTGCTTATTAGTGAAGGCGCAGATGCATTAATATCCGGGCATAATCAGCCTGAACTTATTTTAAATAAAAGCCATTTAATTAGAAAATTGTAATGGTATTCGAAAAGCTGAACGCTACCTGCAGACTTAGCGGTTCTGGTACATATAAAAGTCTTCAAGAGGAAAGTTTTTGCTTTCATCTTGACTGCGTGCCAAACAATGGTCTAGTCTGTTTATGACCCTTTCGACTCGCTTCGCGCTTATGTAGCCCAGGTACAGCGTACAGGTGTACAGGTGAGCACGTTCAAGGCGACTTGCTCGGGCCACGGAATTTTACAGCGAAAGCTGTTATGAGATCATTTCAACGGCGGTTTTTGGCGCCGTAGTTGTCCGCCGCCGGTGTCCGTAACCACTATCGCACGAAATAAGAAAAAAAACGAAATAAGAAAAAATTTCCAGGATGGAACGAGGTTCGAACCTGGGCCCTCTGCGTGGGAGCCCAGTGTTCTACCTCGGGGCCATGCCGGTGCTTGAAACTGCGTTGCAAAAATAGCCTATACAGGCTTCATGTCGGGAAGGAACCACATTAACATATGTAATGTAGTGTGGTAGAAGAGTAAAATAACAACCAGGCGTCACACAAACGCGAATGCTATAACCGGCGTCACACAATGCAAATTGCGCAACGAGTGGGTTGTTGAGTGCTTCCAACCCATTACAAAGGCGTCTGCGATAATTCTTCATCGTCAGAAGCCACAGCATCAACAAAGTGCACATAATGCCTTACAGGTGTTTAGCAAGTACCACGGTTCTCCGCAGAATGACGAAAAATTGCATAGTGGCTGCACCCTACTTCACAAAAATTATGATTTATAGCGTAGTGGGTTCCTGGCAAGTGCACTTATACTGGTTGCCAAGGAAGCCCATAAGGCTCCCATGATCCATTTCCTCAGGGTCTCAATAAAGTCAATTCTCTCTCTCTCTCTCGCTCTACGTTTCTCCGGTTCAAGTGTGTTATAAAGCGTGGTGGGACAGTTAAATAACGAGCGGGCGTCACACAATATGCATTACGTAACTAGTGGGTCGTTTAAAGCTTCCAACCCATTACAAAGGGCTCAGCCATAATTCTTCATCGTCATCAACCACCGCAATAACAACGTGCACATAATGTCTCACAGATGGCACCTCGCTTCTCCGCAGAATAACAAATAATGTCGTGCTGGGTGCTTCCCAACTTCCCAAAAATTATGATTTGTAGCGTAGTGAGTACGTTGCTAGTTTACTTGTATTAGTAGCCACAAGAGAGTTTATAACAGGCTCTAAAAATGCCGCTCTTCCAGCTTTCGCTGTGACTGTGCTGCGCTTTCCGCGCAGGCCTGGCGTTTTTTTTTCCACCTTCACGAAATCTGAAGCCAAACATGACCAAGGGGGAAGAGCAAATTCGCGGCACCAACGTAATTAAAACTGATTTTTTTTTTATTGACATGATGTAAGGAGATGTTGACGCACAAATAAGGCGCCGGCTACTCCTTAGCTCTTGGAGTATACATAGGGTTCATAAACATAAAGTACATAGTGTCCAAATTTCTAATCACAATTAACCCGTAGTACATACAATATACAACTTAGCGTAACAGTCAAGACATAACATAACAGTTAAAACAACATATTCAACAATCACATATGTGTACACACGGTGATGTTAAAAAAAAGAAAGAACAGCAACTGTTGCGTAACATATCCAAGACAAAAATAGTCAACACACATACATATACACTCTGCCGTTAATACAAAACAAAGCTTAAATGCGCTAGTAATGGCCAAGGATGCCACTCTCTTCAAAAAAATATTTCAGTGCTTTAAAATTGATTTAATTTCGTTCGCCTAATGCGATCTCTCGTTTGCTTTCATGCGGTGCATGAGACGTATTAAACTTAATCACTACGTTATATGTTTTTAAGCGGCTCGGCCGACCGGTAACATGTAGATGCATGAATGTGTCGGGACCTCTCGTTCGCGGGTCTCTTATTTTTGCATCTAAACCTAGCTCATTTGAAGCGTTCTCTTTAATTCGGAAAATGAGCCTAGATATTGGCGATGACATCACGATCAAAAAACGTGATGTCAAGAAGCCGCACTGCAGGAAAGAGCGTTACAGCATCAACCTAAACGCTAGGTCAGCATGGGCGTGGACGAAAATTTCCAGAAATAGGGAAACAGTGATTTGCAGGAAAGGTAATAGTCAAGCGCAACCACACTAAGCTTTCTTAGTAGATGACTACTGGTATATTGCTGTCGCTGGTTCCGCAGTAAAAAAAAGTGTTTGCAGCAAAATGAAAAGCTGCGCGAGTGTAACCCAGCTTTTTGCATATCCATGGCACGGATGGCTTTTCCATTTGCCGGATGACGCGGCGCTGTTTCCTGTCCTGAAAACATGAATTCGTTTCTCACGCCGTAACCATGGTATGAACGAACTACGGCAGTGACAAGTAGTGGTAACTTTAACCTGATATTCCACTTCAGTGTACTTTAAAGGTTTGCGCTGCTCGCTAATTTGCAAAAGTTTCGAAGAATCGAAACAGTATCTGGAAGACATCAACGCTGACTTAATCATTTGCGACACGGAGGCCTCATTTAGAGATCTGACTTCATTTTTGCCATTTCTGTGCACTATTGGCAAGGAAGAGACCACAAACCCTAAGCTAATGGTAAATTAAGCATTCTTGAAGCCTAAAGTTCCTTACAACATTCCTGGTTGAAATATTTTGCTACACATGATCGCATTGGTGAAGGCAGTACCGTGTTTAACGAGACGTTCGACGAGGGCAATTTCGACAGGACTTTCAAAATATCTTTTTTTTTTACCTTTTTTAGCAATGCTCGCTGCCCGCTGATAACCATCGCATGTAATTCGAGTGAGTCGCTTAATTTGGTTTACGAGGAGATATACAATTATTATATAATTATTTACTTTGTAATTATGATTAATTGTAAAATACACTATAATTGATTATAACACATCCACTTGCTTTAAGTTTGGTCTCCAAACTCCATGGCATCAAATTATGTAAATTTCACAATATTTACGGACATTCAAACGTAATGCGTGTCGCAATAAGGTGCGCACATCAGAAGGCAATGTAAACGCTGGTTTGGGAGACAGAAGCTACTAAACGTTGTTTTGTGTAGCTTCTCGCAGTTTGGTCATACTTCGTGCGCGCGTTTATACCGCCGTTTATAAATCTAGTTCTCCGCTTCCGTGCAGCGGCCGCCATCATTCCTATGTAGTCATTGTTGTAAGCGAGCGGATTTGAGACTCTCTTGCTGCCGTGGACACGGAGGGAGTTATTCGTCAGACGTCTCTCTATTAGTTACCGTGCTCCTGCTTTGGATTATACTTATAGAGCGCGACTTATTTGTCTCGTAATTGGACAGCGCGTGGAGTTAATGATCGTTGAGACGCGCGGTCGTCCTGTGCTGTATATATACGGAACTCTGCGGGAAGGTCATCCGCGCACTGTTTCCTGGGAAGGGCTGCCATTACTGTGAGTACTACATAGTGACCATCAATCATTGTAGATGCGAGATGCGCGGACAATAATAAACGCAGGGACAGGCCCTCAGAACCCTCCAATTATACGAAGTCCATCAGCGGCGATTGTGTTGCGATGCCGTCGCTCGCTGGGAGGCCGGAGTGACCGCGATTTCGTCGCAGTTTAGCTCGGGAAACGTAGCGCTGTGATATAGTATTAGTCTTAATCTTTTTCTTTTTTTTTTATTGCCGTACTTGCGGGAATGTGCCGATTGCCCCCTCCGAAACAGAGCCGCGAAAATTAGTCGCTGTCGAACTTTTGACCCGATCTTTCGGTACGCACGTCTTATTTCGTGGCGGCTGTTTCTGCCAGGTGTGATTGTTACGGAACATTTATACGAAATGCTTTCATCTGAAAGTATAGATGCACAGATTGACTGCACGGATGATATATGCACATCTTAATTTTCTTATATACCTCGTTATACATTGCACACATTGATCCTGCGCCATGTTACAAATATATAGCTTATCTCTTTTATGGTTGTTTTCACTGATAATCTCATCCATGAAATTGTTATTAAAATTGTTTTAACGATGTATGCTTCGAATAGTAATGTATAACGTTAACAATGTATGATTTTCTCTAAAGAAACTATGTTTTTTTTATGTGCCATCCCTGCTATAATCTCTGAGAGATTGGCAGTATTCTCAAATAGCTAAAAATAAGTAAGTCACATACGGCTAGAAAAATATGGGTCTGGTCACTGGAACTGGTACGAAATGTTGTCATCACGTTACAGCGACCTTTATGCACAGAACGCAGCAAGGAACACGATCGGCTTGTTTACGTCTTCTTGAACTGCGACGCTATCTGCACGCGATCAATCAACGTCATTCTAAAGGACGTCCTCTCGCACTTGGAATAAGGTGCCCGTGTCGCCGATTCCAATTTTTGAAACGCAGAAATTTCGACGAGACATTTTCCTCACACGAACCTCGACGGACCTTTATGAACGATGTTTACTTTCTCGTTCTAGCGCCACGTCAACTGAAGTATGATCGTCAGAAGTAGCAAGCCCTGCATATACTACAGGGATGAAATCTTTGGTTTTCATGGAGTTCGTTCTCTTATGCCTTGTCAAGCTGATTGTCTAAGCTCAGGATCGAATTTCTGAGGCCGGATGATCTGGGGAAAAAAAAAAAAGAAAAAAAATGCGCGTTGTCATTCTTTAAATGGTGTCAGAACGAGGTCCTGCGATTAATACAAAATTTATACAAACTAAATCACATGGTTTCGTTCAGGTTTAGTACATATGTTTTATTGAACCAGCGAATGACCAGAACGCACACGCAGATTTTTCATTCTTGCTGAAACCTTTCATGTAAGCCAGCTTTTGATCCTGTACAGAGTCGTCCCATTGTTAATCTGCGCATATGGAGCCCCCAAATTAGGATCGTGAGGAACAGCGGGAAGTGTACATGTACATATATTGTTTACCGGCATGCTCACATGTCTCGAATGTCGTTTAGTGGGTTGGTGCTTCTGTATCCTGTCCGGCCTCCCGTGCTCTGAGAAGAAGCACGGCAATCATTCCGCCCTCGTAGGAGATCAGAGTTGCTGAGCGCAAACTCTGCACCGCTACATGGCGAGGAGTGTCATCTTACGTCATTTCACACCTTGAAAGATAGTGAATGCGAGATGCTCAGGTCGGCGGACTCACCAATGAGTAGACTCATCCATGCTCACCGAGTCTCAGGCCGACACGTGAATCTAAGGTCTAGTTAGTCCAGCAGAGTAGCATACTGGTTAGTCTGAATCCGAATGAGCTCGGGTGAGTAAAATTTTTTGTGAGTTGTGGTGCGAATGAGCCTGACTCATACGTAATGGGGAGATTGAACTCCAATAAGACCGACTTAGTTGTTTTTGATGAGTGTGACTCACTATGAGCCCAAAGCGAAAATATAATCTTTAAGCGAATATGAATGACCTCTGTTTATGTTGCCGACCTGCGTATAGTTGTACAGGCACTCCCATTGCTGAATTATCTACAGAAGCGACGCCATCTTTGAGTAACACATCATATGATTTATTTCCTACGAATCCACACTCTCTTCCAGGCAGCACAAATTAATGTACGCATGGGGTGTGTGCAAACGAATCTCTTCGTTTTCTCCCATTTTTTTTACACCCAAGCGAATTTTACCGCGTGCCACACAGCGCGACTTCGTCGACGCCATACATCCCCCCCGCTGTATAGTTGCAGAAATTTACGTTCGCGGCAAATGTCCTCTGCAACACCAACGACACTCGCACACACACGCAGCTTTCGCTCGACGCTCGTCAGATTCCACTTCTGCATTCCCCGTGCGTATGTGCTCGAGTTAAAAGCCGCAAATAGCTGCTTTTCATTTCCTTTTTTTTTTTGTTTCTTTGACTCTTTTCGGGGCCACGTACGGCGTGAATTCCTGCCTCCTTTCATCAGCTTCAGTGACATCATCAGTGACGTTAGCCTTTGGCAGTGTAGTAATTTCAAATTTAGGGGGGTTCCGACGCGCCAAAATTACGATACCATTATGAATTGACGCCGTAGTAGGGGGACTCTGGATTCCCTTTGAGAGCCCGGAGTTATTTAATATGCTGCTAAATCTAAGTCCACTGGAGTTCTGGAATTTCTCCCCGCATCGCTATTCCGCTGCCATTGCCGGCAATCGAACAGGTGTCCTCGAGATTAGCGCTGAGCTGCTACAATGGGACAACAGTATAGTATAGTATAGTATAGTATAGTATAGTATAGTATAGTATAGTATAGTATAGTATAGTATAGTATAGTATAGTATAGTATAGTGGGTATGCACTGAGCCTTGATCCGCAAGGCAGCAACACCATCGCCGCGTCATCTTGGAGGTCCGTTCGTACACGCCGTCCGTGCTGTCCTTGCGTCGGCGTGGTCTCTGGTCATTTTTGCCGTACGGTTCTTTGACACAGCGCGTGCAGCGAGTGCGCGGACCGTCAAAATGGCGACTCCGCCGCTTGCGCTCCTCGCGGATGACGTCAAGTGCATACCCCCATAGTGAGTAGTGTATAGTATAGTATAGTATAGTATAGTATAGTATAGTATAGTATAGTATAGTATAGTACAGGGTGCAGCAAGCTAGCTACAAAACAGGTGTAAGGAAACAGCAGCAGACGAAGTGTATCAGCGTTGTGGGTATATACTAGCAGATGAGACGGGTGTATACTCCAGGAAGTGACGCCGATGTCGGCTGCTCCGCATCCCTTTTCCCTTCTCCGTTGTTCGACGCGGCAGGTACATGACAGCCCGGCTCGCCGTCGGCCTAAGTTACGGCTTCCCTGGTCGCGGGGACTCCCAGGCAGCTGCCATCCGCGCGATGTTTTATGTCTCCATGTGAGTGTATACTCCATACTACGAGTCGCGAGCAACAGCGACACACACACTCATGTCTCTCCCTACCTTCACTCTCTCCCACGTTTTAGACAGTCGTTGCATGAACCGGTGGCAAAGACAGCAGCCTGTCTATATTGAGAGAGAGAGAAAGAGCCCCTTTGTCTCGGAACTGTCGAACATGTCAGACCCTATGCGAGAGGCAGGAATTCGGAAGTCCCGCCCCCGTCTAGGGTTTGTCGCGAGCTGCTGGCGCCGTTGTGTATACGTATACGTATACGTGCACCGTTTGTTGGGAAACGCGACGTTTAAAGGATTTCGAATGTTGCGCTCGGAATACCGCGCCCTATCATTCTTTTTTTTTGTTGTTGTTGTTCTTTACATCGTTCTTTTGTTGTCGTGGCTGTTGTTTTTTTTTTCCCCACTTCCTGTCTTTCGCCCGAACGTCTGTCGCTGGCAACAGCGTGCGAATCTGTTGTTTTTGTAGCCTATAGGTGAAACGGGTTCATACGAATGCTCGCACTTTCTTGTTCTTTTGCTACTTTAGTTTCTGGTTCGCGCGCCAAAGTGCTCTACTAACGTGCAGTAATTTGCGTTTGTTCTTCGCTTGGTTTGTTTTAAAAGCGATGCTGTTTAATTAAGCTAGCCTGTAATTTGTGTGATCTATCAGAAAACTGTCGTCACCATGAACGGGTATGTGCCATGGAGATTGAGTAAATCCCACTACTCACCACTGGTTCACGAAAAGAGAGAGAGAAATCTATAGAAAGAAAGAGAGAGAGAAAAATAGAGAGAAATAATGGGAATAAAGATAGAAAGACAGAGAAATATATAGAAAGAGAAACACAGAGAGTGAAGGAAGCAGAGATAAAGAAAGGGAAGAAAGAGAAATAAAGATAAAGAGAGCGAGAAAGAGAAAGAACTAGAGAGAAAGAGATACAAAATAGAAATAAGAGAAACAAAGAGACAAAAAATAAAGAAAAAAATAATGAGAAACAAAGAAGGCCCCTCAGATGCATGCCCTCTTCCTTTTGGCTTGGCAGTGCAAAGCTGCAGGAAAGGCAACGGCGGCTGCGAAAAGAGCCCGAAGCAATGAAAGCCCTGCGCCAACGACGACGTGCCCGTAGATCTATGAGAGGTGCGAACGCTCGGTTCTGCAGCTTGAACATCCGTGTCGTGACTAACCTAGCTAAAGCCTAGCAACTTAAAAGCAACCAGATTAGTCTTAAGAATTGTCCAGCCTTGCGCGACTTAGTGCAAGCATCGCCATTTTGTTCGTTTGTTTGTTTGTTTGTTTGTTTGTTTGTTTGTTTGTTTGTTTGTTTGCTTGCTTGCTTGCTGCATTACAATATCATTTGTTTTAGAGTTCGTCCACGCCTTGCACATGATCTCCGATGCCTGCGGGGAAGGAAGAGTTTCAAAAAGTCTGCACAGTCAATTGTCTGTTACCCTATCGACTTACAGATTTACAAGAATCGCTGTTTCTCCCTTTCATACCGACATGAGGTATACACCCTTTAGAGTGTGCTTTTGTCCCACGACAAAAAACAGACAGTGTTCTATAGTTCCTAGTCACTGTGAAACCCTTCCCAATGCTATACGGGTGGTATTACACTGTGCTTTATACAAAAAAGTAAAAAAAGAACATAGAACCAGATAGATGGTTCCTGCTCTAGAACAGGTTTAGTCGCCTATGTTAGAGACGGCTGCTCCTCTGCATGTAATAATAATAATAATATTATTAATAATAATAATAAATTTAAAGTAAGATGTAACGTCTCAGGTTCAGAAAATCGGCATCGCTGTTAGATGAATGACTAAATGAACTCCACGAATAGTCCCAGACACGCTGCTATGTACAAACATAACAGTCGAGGTCAGGTTGCGCCACACACACTGCTGAGTCCCGACACGTTTGCGCTTATGATGAGTTCCAAACACGTACAGGCGAAGCCGCGATTTGCGGTGCAAAGAAAACAGGCGTCTATATAGATGAAGAAAATATACAGATGGCATAATACGAACACAGACATGAAAGTCCCTACGGGTCTTTGTTCTCTAAGGACGTAAAGGTTAATGTTACAGATATATTAAAAGATGCATCATCGTTTTGGCGAGTCAGATAACGGTATTTCATAAATACGGAGCATAACGGTTGTGAGGTAGGTGGCTCTTTTGATTTCACTTCCGTTTGTCCGGAGTTCACAAGCAGGTGTTTTCTGTTTAGCCTAAGTTTCTCAACATTGTGTCATTCGAGTGGCCAACCAGAGCCAGCTAAATACACTCGTTGTCGTTTCATTCATATATACTACCGGAGTTACCCACGAAAAACAAGTTTCGTTTGTACGCAGTCCTCTCAGCGTCTCTTTAAATGCATCCCCTTCAAAAACTTACCGTTCGTTTCCGCACTGACGCAAGCTGGCGAATCGCAGAAATATACACTTTCCGTATCACGTAGTTTGCGCGTATGCTTTGTGTATACCGCAGTGCGTATACTTTTAACGTTCGCTATAGCTCTCGACATGTCCGTCTCCAATTCGGAAGGTTCTGGGTTCGATTCCCACTGCCGTCGAGCACCCACCTGTTGTTCTAATGGCGAGTGAGGTATCCCGGCTTGGCGTTCCGTGTTGTGGGGGCCCATTTCTCGAGAATATGGTAACTCCTCACAGCTCTCCCCTTTCACTCCCCTTTAACTCCTTTTTCACTGCCCTTTACACTCTCCCCAACAACTCTGCGCCGTACTCCCTTATCGGCTGGAGGATAAACGTCTTTCCTCAAACCGCTACTAGTACTATAGCTCTCGATATAAATCGAATTTGAAAACGATGCTCGCGGTATCATCGCAGCGCTAAAGAGTTCTCGCTCTTTTTTTTTTTCTTTTTTCGCTCTATAAAGCGAAGAGTCTCTTGCCAATGTTCATCTTTCTTCTCTGTAGGGCGAGAGGGAACTGTAGAAAAAAAATTTAAAGAAGGAAAGCACTTGTGTTCGAGAACCGGGATAAAGTTTATGTTTATCTCCCGCCTCGCCCTTTTTCTTCTGTGGCGGCCGGAGGATGAAAAATGGTGACGGCATTGTATAAACTCACCTCGGGGCTATAACTCCGCCAAGCGCTCAGACTCCTGTTGCGTTCGTATAATATATGAATTCCACTTGCCGGTTGCAACTATATAACACCACGTGTGCAGGGCCCCCCCACAGACGCGTGGCATTCAAATTTCAATTTATCTTTGTCCAATTTATCTGTAGCTGTGGTCGCGATCGCTGGCGCATACGATTCAGCTGGGTTTCTCTGGCCAATCGAATTATTACTCACTCGCATGCACAATGGCTCGTTTAAAACGCATGTTTCTTTGTTTGTTGTTGTTTTTTTTCTAGGGGGGGGGAGGTGTAAGGGGGGGAGCTGATGGTATAGTAAGTCGCGATCGACATAACTGGCCTTGAATCGGTATCTATAGGCATCACGTGCATACGACTGTAGCGTATAGACAAAACATGGTATTACGCCGTGTGCTACAGCGACCACTTTCTCTAATCAATAAAAAAAAAATGTATATATACCAGGTTCGATTCGAAACGATAACGTTCGCGGAGAGCTTGATAACCGGGCGAAAAAAATAACTTTCGCGTAAGCTGAAGTTTGGAAGGTTTTCATAAAATCCTATTCGAGACATTCAATTCATTATCATCAGAAATTCTGTACATACGGCTCCGGAAGCTCAGCAGAATAACCAATCTTTAATAAACGGCGCACGGAGCGCAGAGATGTTTCGCATTCGAGCGACGCACGATGTTCTGACCTCGAGCGACGCCTCGAGGTCAGATGTTCCGGGTTCCCGATTCACGCCTCGCGATATCACAGGCCCTTGTTGCCATTGCGTTCTCCGGATAGTTAAAGCGGTGGAACGCAATTAACGCACGTCCATAGATAACTATAGCCAGGGCCAATTACTTCAATTACGCGCAGTCTGGCGCCGCATCGTAATCTCGATGTCATTGTCCGGACATCTTCATTGCCGCATCTGTATACATGAAAGGCATGGGCGTCGGCAGAGAGTGCAAAAGGGACAGGGAAGTGCAAAAGGGACTTGTTGCTATTATATAGTTTGCTCTGGCTAAGAAAGGTGACAACGCTTGCGAGCATTGGGTTCTCAAGCACGCGGCCCGCGGACCTTTCGCTAGCGGCCCGTCCCGCACACGACATTCTTCGCACCACATTTATTTTTCGTAATAACTATGTTCATGACCTACCCGGACGTGACGAGCATCAAGCATTTCTTTTGTGAGGAACGCCATGCGGTCACCATGTATTAAAACATAACCGTGGAACAAAAGCTATATATTTCAGAATCGGCGTCCAGATTTCCAGACTTCAGTAATTCTCGAGATCAGTAACGATACGTTTCTCGAAACCTGACGTGAAATATCCTTCAGAAATTAGCCATATATGAGATATGGGAAAGGCCTTCTTTCAAATGGCAACGGTATAGCTATCGATTTGTTCAATCTCCCCCCCCCCCCCCCCCCCCTCTACAACCTTCTTTACCATACCGGCCCATCAGGAGACTAAATTTCATGACTGCGGCCCGATAGCTGAGGTGAGTTCGAGACCCCTGGCGTAGACGGAAGCGTTCCGTGTAAGAAAGACAAGACGGATATCAGCGACACTGCAGTCGTGTTACGCATGGCAACCCCATCAGCTCGAAGCTCCAGAGCAAGTCCTGGATACCTTGGAGCCGGTATATTTGCAATCCTCCATTAACATCTTGGATTTCAGTCAACTTAGTCTAAGACAGTCGAAGTCGAACCGCGATCTGTGACGTTTCGCAGTTTGAAACCTTCTATAGGTAAGCGTGGTGAACGTTGCTGTGCATGCGAGCGTCTTAGTTGCCCTTTCTTTCCTTCTTTTTTTCTCTCCTCTTCCTTCCCTCCTTCCCCAGTGTAGCAAACCGGGTACAACCTCGTTAACATCCCTCCCTTTCCTTTGCCTTTCTCTCTCTCCCTCTCTCTTACGCAGCATTGAATTCTCTTCACAAAGGTTTCCATAACTTTCGTATGCATTGCAAGAGAACTGTAATTTCTGGCTTTTGCCATGCGCGATGTAATCCCCGTAACTTCCTTGCTTTTTAAATGCGAAGCGTTTCGTATGTTCTTCACCATCCTGCTTTAAGCTTTGTGCTGCTAAACTCTGCGGGAATCGAAACCCTCTACCTCTCTCTCTGCGAAACAGGCGACGCACAAAACACGCCGTCGCTGCTTTCTTCCAATGGTGGCCAGGAAATGGCCGACGTAGTACATACAAATTCTCGCTGGGATATCGTGCGGCCAGAGAGGCGGGCGGCCTTCGGCTGTTCCGTAACTCGGGCGTTGGTTATTTACGACCCACGGACGGCGGCGGGCGACAGAGACGTCGCTGGCGGCAGCACTACGGCGGCCAATTCCACTTGCCGCTATATAGAGCGAGAGGCTAGCTGCAGAGCGTCGTAGCGTATGTATGTGTTTCTGGTGTGCGGCCGGACACGAAGTACAATATATATGTACTGGCGCTGGACGATTGCAGTGGCTGGCGCCTGTAGCGTCGTTCCCGGAGCAAATAAGAAGCGTGTTGCACAGCTTTATACGAGGAAAAGAAAAAACAGAAATAAAGCTGTATTTCAGAAAGGCTTTGCGCCTTGATCTGCCGCCGCGAGGCTTTACTATAAAAGGAGTCGCTTTAATTTAGACAAAATCTCGCCTATCACTTCCGATGCTGTGTAGCGTAGTAATTAACTGTGTGTGTGTGTGTGTGCGTGTGTGTGCCTGTGTGTGTGTGTGTGTGTGTGTGTGCCTGTGTGTGTGTGCGTGTGCCTGTGTGTGTGTGTGTGTGTGTGTGTGTGTGTGTGTGTGTGTGTGCGTGTGCCTGTGTGTGTGTGTGTGTGTGTGTGTGTGTGTGTGTGTGTGTGTGTGTGCCTGTGTGTGTGTGTGTGTGTGTGTGTGTGTGTGTCTGCGTGCGTGCGTGCGTGCGTGCGTGTTTCTCTCTCGGGACATGGGTAGCTATTTTAACATTCGCTTTACTTTGTCCAATAGAGGCGTCAAGTAGTATTGAAAACGAAGACTTTATGTAGTATTGCAGGGCAGCTTTCCACAAATATTCCTTACTGGGCGACCGTACCACACATTTTAGGGAATGAGATTGGCGTAAGCGCACGTACGCGATTGTTTTCCATCTTCTACGTATACCTAAACAATTCAAACAGCTCGCGGGAAGGAAGTCTTGGCCTGTAGCCAACGTTCCAATAAAGGGACCGGTATTGGTCAACTCCTATACGTCGTCAACTCATATCCTTCGAAATGCTATCGTCTCCGTCAGTCTGGATATATCTTTGCTTTTTTTTTTTTCTTCAGCGAAAGCGCGACTGCATTGTTTACGCTGTGAACTACCGCGTTCATTTTTTTCCCAGAGAGTAGCAGAACAAACAACCAGGCGCCGAAATGCCTCGGCTGTAAGTTGCTGCGACGTTTTACCAGCTGAGCACGGAGTCGGCGCGTGCGCCTATTGCCCTATAGCGTGTGGTTATTGCATACACTTGCTCGTGCGACCACTCTGGCCATTCTAGATGTTCTATAGTTCTTATTACCGATTGTGAGGTATGCATTTGCTGTATCCAGTTCGCGAGATCAATAAATAAGTAACTGTCGTGCATATGTACATATATATTCTGATGTGGCCGATGTCGCGCGCCACCCTTACACACATCACCTGGTCCCCGAGGCATAGAGAGTGTGCACTTTCCTGTAATGCTTTCTGGCCACCACACTACCGGCTGCACTCCGTCTCGAAAGACGGGCTGACTGACGCATATACTTACAACGATCCTAGCAACATGGACATTTCGTTCCCGTGCGCCCAATCATGGGTGTCCGGAAATGTGTGTGTTGCGTCTATCGGGCTGCCCACGGGCACGCCTGGAGGTCGTGTAACCGACGCCGAAAGGAGCACCGGCACCAAATCATGACGCACGAGCATCCACGCTCACTTGGCTCCAGAGGCTTCCTCACAACGAGCAGCACTGCATCGGGCAAGGGGCCGAAGAAAGCGCTAATGATTAGTATAGGAAGAATAAAAAAATGCCAGACAAAACAGCCAAAAATATCATCCCTCATCGCATGATCGCCGCCATCTCGGGCTGTTAAGCGAATGTTTTCTTATTTTTGCGTGTCGTGACGTGAAATTAACAAAGTCACGAAACGTGGAATGCACCAACCCAACCGTTTTCATGCGTATGCGCCTACCGTCACGCTGTTCGTTTAGTTAAACATACAAGACGGCCAGGTTAGCCGCCCAATATGGCGGCACCGAAACCTATCCGTTAAGCAGTGTATAGGTGGCGCCAGCGTAGGAGAAACAACAACAGTGAGCAGATCAACGGAGCAGCAGCGCTACACGTTCAGCTCTTCTCCAGGCTGACGCACCAGGCAAGCCGCACGCAACTAGACATGCGTGCCCATCTTCTTGGTTAGGGCAAAAGCTCTCGGAAGGCTGTAAAACGCCGGCGCGAAAGCGACGAGGCGGCGTCACGGCGCCTTTTGCGTGCACAATCGGTTGCGCGCCGTGGAACGCCCAAACGACGCGCCGCACGCGAAGGCGCACGGCCTATCCCCATCGGCGACGCACGAATGGCGATGTGCGCCCACTGATCTCCACTAGGAGGAGCTGGATGGCGCATCGAGCACGCGGGCGTGAAGCCACCGGAAGCCGCCGTTTTTGTCCCGGAAAAGAGCTTTTCTCTTCTTTTTTTAAAAGAAATACCTGCTTGTAGCGCAGTAAACTGTACGAATCGACCGGAAAAGTCGTCAGGGAAGACATTTCACGCGTAAGTACCTCGAAGTTGCATTACTTTTTACGCATTTTGTACGTTGCAGCACTCCGCCGTATTCGGACGGTGTCGGCACGGCGTCTGTCATCTTTCGTGTAGCGTTCGTCGGCGTCTAAAGCGACGCGTAATCGCAGAGTTTGAAAAAATAAAAAATAAAAACGATCATAACAACAGCTGCCACCCGAGAATATTTGAATTGCGCGACTGAGACGCACAGAAGACGCCGGCTTCCGGGACAAAAAGGGCACCTTCCGGTGGCTTCACAAGCGCCCGCCTCGCAGAGCGGGGATGCGCCGTCCAGCCTTTTTAATGGAGGTCAGTGTGTGCGCCTCGCGAGCACTGAGCCACTTTGCCTTCTAAGCGAATACTCACGCAGACGCTGCGTGTCCATTGCGCTGCAGAAACAAAGAAGAAAGTGAGCGCGTGAATGTCTGGGAGGGCTGCAAAAACAGCGCCCATTGGCTACGCTTTTGGTGTCTTTTTTTTTTTTTTTTTGCCGTCGCAATAGATGGAGCCGATCAAGCGGGGCGCGCCGGCGTAACTAGTGCTGTAGGCTGAGATCAAGGTAAGTAAAGTGCGGCGGACCCCACTGCGTGTTTGCTTGGAACAGGGTGACGGCAAAGGTCGGACCGTTTCTCTTCAAAAAAGTAAGTACGTGTCATTTCACGAACCTCGTCTTTGACTCTCTCTGATTCCTTTAGGAAGAATGAAGTTTGTAAACGTAGGAGAGGTCGAAGCCAAAGACTGTCCTGAAATTTTTGGCTGTTCTATGTACACATTCACAAATACATACGCATACTCAAAACGAAAGTACGGGTGGCGACGCCATTTTGCGGTTCCCGCACCAGCTCGCCGTGACGTCATAAGTTCTGGCGGCATCTGCTAGGGCCGACGCATTCCTTTATCGGTTAAATAAAGATGCAGTGTGTTCTAAGCAGGCCCGTAGCCAGGAAAGTATTTTCGCGGGGGAGGATTGGGGGGTGGGGCACTTGCTGAAAAACACCTATTTTCATTATTTATTTTTGGTAAAAACACCTACTTCTCCAAAATTTCAGTGTGTGTGTGGGGGGGGGGGGGGGCTAGCCCCCCCCCACCCTTTTTTTGGCTACGGGCCTGGTTCTAAGAGAGACAGAGAATTAACACATAGCGAGTTCCAAGTCATTTTATTCAGCCAATGCGACCGAAATTCGGGAAAAATACGTCGGGATCCGTGACGTCACAATGGTACTCGGGTATGGAAATGTCGGTTCGAAATTCAAGAATGAATTGGCCTTCATTTTGGCACGGATAAACGACAGCAAAACTGGCGGCAATAAAATTCTCAAGGAATGCTTTATTAGTCTTGACTGATTTACAGTTTCAGTTTAGTGTCGATCCCCTTGAGCATACCATTTATAAAGCTGCCATTCATTGCCTAGGGCGACTATATCAAGACCTGCATTTTATTCTCTCTTTTTTTTTTACCTATCCTTGTGCTCACACTCTTCTTTATAGGACCCTTTTCTCCCCTCCTCCCCTCTCCCTGCAGAATAGTAAGCAGGTGAATATATGCTGGCTGAACATTCTACTTTTAATAAATACTTTATCTCTTTGCTTCTACATTGTGCTCCAAGTATCGGAAGTGTCCATCGAAACTGTGCACTTCATAAACCCAGACCTCACAGCTATGATATTCTATGGTTTTTTTTTTTTTCAGTGTGATTGACGCTTTCTCAATCCGAAGTACTAAACCATGACAGTAAACCAGGCGACGGATAGAATTTCGGAACAGGCTGACTCGCTCTGACACTGTCGAGCGCATGTCAATTCCGCATGCATGTACCGGATATGGCTCTAAGTGGTACTTACGTTACACAACAACAGCGATAACCACAACGACTGAATTGCGGCGGTGATGCGACAGTTGCAAGGCGTGTATGGCAGAACAGACAACGGTATAATGAGCAAAGACCGAAGCAGCAGGGACACGTGCATTAGATGAAGGTGGCGCGATTGATTGGTCACTTTTAGAATTACTGTAGTTAAGGCAGATTATGCAGTTACTGTATAAACTCTGTTGGTATACCAGCACGTTGCCTTTTTACAGAGGAGAGCCAAGCACACACAACGCAGCAAAATTTCTCTCCGTCATCATTACCTGCCTTTCCAATGCGGCCGTCGGTCTTCACCCTGCTGCCCGCGTTTCGTTTACAAACTCGGCGGGCTGTCGGTTTTGTTGCCTCGCTCTGGAAAGCCCGCCTCTACGTTGCTTGGAAGCCAAGGCGCTCGTTAGGTCCTCCAGGCGGATGATTATACCCCCCCCCCCCCCTTTCCTCTTCCGTTCTTGTTCCCCTAATGAACCACCGCAGTTGGTGATCTTCCAAGCCCCTAAAATACAGCGACGGAGTTGTTCAGCAGCTACATCTGAGAGCTTGAACGCGTGGGCGCGTCGAAGAATTTACTGCCTTTTTACTATTCGTTTACAACTGACCTACCTAGAAAAACGCTCGGAAAATGCCGGGCGTGAGACTCCGCGCGCTCACAAAAGTTCGTCGGCCGCCCGCGGCCGAGATCCCGGCGGGAAGTCTCAGCCTCCGCCTTTCTCCTATCCCGTTTCTTTTTCCCCAAACGCCCGCCGGGTCGACGACGACGTGCCAGCGTGGTGCCGGCATAGACGGCGGCGAAAGAGGGCGACGAAGGGGGAGAGAAGATGCGTGGCGTCCCCAAGGTGTTCCCTGCCTCCCCTTTTCTATCTATCTCTCTCTCTCTCTCTCTCAAAGTTTCATTCTTTCTTTCCCTACTTTATTTAAAACCCGGCAAAGGTGAAGAGACGCGGCGCCGCCCGCGGCTCGCTGGCTGGCTGGACCCTTCGCGCTCAGCGGGGTGAAGACGTCTTCATGAAAGAGACTCGAGTGACACAAGAGCACGGTGTGGCGAGCACGCCCTCCCTCTCCTCCTCCGCCCTTCTTTTCAACCTCCCTGTGTCAACCTTCGCGCGCGAAATAAAAAAAAAGGATCCTGCCGGCCGGCTGATGCCTTTCCCAGATATGCACTCATTGTGTGCGCGCTTGCTCTCCTTATTGTCGTTGCACCGGCGCCAGCAGCCCCCATCGTTCTCCCTATCCCTTTTGCGCTGTTGTCACCGGCTTCTTCTATTCTTCTTCCTCTTGCGGACTGGGCGCAGTTGGCGAGAGCTTTCGCAAGACCGACACGTGGGGTCCACCTTCCGACACTCGAGCTGTCCTTCGCCACCTCCGGACCTCAAGAGTTACGTGAGGCGGAAAACCTGCTGCGATCGGTCGGCGTTGTTAAGTTTACAACTGTGGCGGAGCATGCGAAGAACGCGACGAAAAGCTTATAGTGCGGTTCTGCACGAATGCTTACATTCGAAGCAAGCATCGCGTGCTTCCGAAGCTGCAACTATATAGCAACATGGTAGCACCCAGGCCACCGAGCAAGACCCAGGCTGTCCGCCTCGATACCAAGTGGCCCTCGAGTCTTGTTTGCAGTTAGTGACAGCCAGAAGCAATTATATTACAATGAGCGTTCGATTTGTCTCGTTTCAATATGATCACAAGGTATTAACTAATTTATATTCGATACGCGGTAACCTCTGCGTGAATCTTCCTTCGCAATTATTTCACGCGCGTCTACGTAATCGACAGAGACAATCCACACAAGTTTGTCTTACTGTCGGTTCATGTTCGATAAGCAGTGCAGAAGGCATAACACGGTAAGCTGCGCTTGTGCTGTAGAAAGCGCTACAGTGGACGCTGCCTGTCACTGGTGTGCGTAGGGTTCTCCATAAAGGAGGGGGGGGGGCACATCCCACTGAGACCCCTACGATCAGAACAACGCAGTGTATAGAGAAGGTATTTGGGAGAGAGGGGCGGCCACACCCTGCCACCCCTGTGCCCAAGCCTATGCTGGTTACTGTTGCAGTCACCACGCACTAACACATGCGCTGAAGTGTGCTACACCTTCAGTCAAACAAGAAAGAACATTGTCAGATGACTTCATAACTTTTCCCTCAATGGAGACGGCAAAGCCGCGGTCGAAATTTGAATGTCAACCAAGTCTACATCATTCGTTGATTCTTTGGTTGTTTGATTGGCAAGCAATGTCACATTACGGTGGACAAACGGCGTTTCGTAATAAGCAAAGTTATCGGCTTTCACGGTAACGGCTTGCCTGTTTAGAACGAGAGAAAGCTGGGGAAGTTGGACGGCATTTATGATGAGATTACTGAAGTACACTTAAAAAGCACACTGCGCTTCAATAATAGTGGTGTCTCCATCAACACATCGTGGTTTTGGGAGGTAAAACCCAGACATTTAATATAACAGTGAAGGTCATAGGACGCTCGATCATTAGCCGCATTCTTTACTCTCTTCGCACTTCATAATGCGTTCCTTGTAAGATTTAACCAGCTATATTTAGGCCACCTCGACGTCACGTTGACGAGGGCGATGCCACCCTCCCACCACACGCGTGGCTTGCCTACAAGCAGCCGCAGGAACTCCCGGTCCGCACGCAGCCCGTCTCCCCAAGGGAGCCGACCGAGAACAAGCCGCCCAGGCCAAAGAGCTGCGGAAGAGGGGTGGCGAGCGAGGGGGTTGCCGATCCAGGGTGGAGGGATGCGAAACGCTGAAAAAGAGTGTCCGAAACGCGATGGGGGCCTCCACGAACGTGGCGAGGCAGAGGGGAGCGCGATAGAGAGCGACCCGTTTTTCTACTGCTCCCGCTGCACGCTGCTGCTGCAGCCGCTTCCTGCTCCCTTCGTCCGGCGCATGGGGTGAGGAGGAGAGGCTCCCGACTTCATCCTCTTCGCTCTAACTTTCCTCTCTCCGGTCTCTTGTGTCTTTCACTGCGCCCGGTCTATCTTCTTTCGACGACTCGCTCCTTCGGCTTCGCTCACTCTCGTCACGTCCGTTCATTCAGCTATGCCTCTTCTCCATCCTTATTTTTCTTCTTTCCTCCGCTCCTCCTTTCCACCTTACTATGGCTTGTTGCTGCTGCCGCCTGCTCCTGCTGCTGCTGCCGCTCCTGTGGGCTTCTTCAAACCGAAGAAGCCACTGCGCGGTGCTGTTTAAGGCGGCGGTCTCACTCCGGCGGCACGAACACGTCGTTTTTGTCACTTTTCCAACCGACGCGGCGGCTGTTCTCCGTGCTTTATATAGTTGACTTATATATCATTGAAAAGCTTGATCTTTGTACTTTTCAAATATATTTATTAAAAACAAGTCAACCATTAGTATTTGGGGATGGATAGCCAAGAATAAGCGCAAGTTACACGGTTTTGGCTGACTGTGCCTCAGCAGTGACCATTTTTAAAAAAATCTGCTACAGTTACAGCACTGTTCTTTGCGCAACACATTCAAGACATATTTACCTATTTTCTCAACGTAGCAAATTGATGTTGGACTTCTACTTTTTTGTTGCTGAGCTTTTGAAAACAGCCAAATTTAGTAACTTCCGCAGCAGATTGTCCAGTAACTATTCGCTAGAGAAAGTTCATTTTCGGGGCGTATGTAGAGGATAAGATTTTCCGTCTGAATACCAAATTTCATCGATGTGCACGTGCTACTTTTTAAATTATATTCATCTAAAGTGGGCGATATTCTCAATATAGGGACCTACCGTGACCCATTTTCGTGGAAAGCTACTGAAGTTCCATGGCCGAATTTGCACGTAGAGAAACTATAGTCCCCGATCTATTTCCTGGACCTAGCGTTTTTCAATAAAGCAAGCAGAAATGCGATACGAAGCTCGTAAACTGTCTTAATTTTTCATGCTGAAAACGTCAACAAAAGTGGAGTAATCTTCAAACTGCGCTGAAATCTCCGCATGCATAGCTTAAAATATAATAGTTACGGTCTCCTTATATAATTATACACACTAATCACACACAAATACTGCAGGAACACTGAGAAATCTGCATTATTCCTATCACTACAACGAAAATCTTCCTCTAGCGCCACCTAGACGGACAACACGAAAGCGCTGCATTGGAAAGCTCCCCGTCTCCCCGACTGTGGCGTTCGAAAACACTTTACTTCAGGGGAGAATGTCAACTTCAGACCATGCCCCAGCATCTGCAAGTCTTCTCTTTTTATCTGCCTTTCAGACGGCTGCGCGGGAGAGCGTGAAAGCAAGTGTGAAGCATGGGCGCCTTGGGGGGTGCAAAGCCGTCTTGCATCGCGGCTGGGGGAGGGGGGGAGAGAGAGATCTGGCATAGCTTGGGTGGGGGCAAGTGCCGGTGTGGCTGGAGGGGGGCAAATGCCGATTTTGCACAGAGAGTATGGGGTGAGCGTCGTCAAGTGAAAAAAAAAGAAAAGCCGTACTCTCGGAACGTCCCCCTCGTGTGCGTGCGTATGTTTGTGGCCCCACTCGGGCGACCACTAAAACCGAGGGGTGTGCAACGGCAGACAAGAGAAAGCAGAAAAACTGGCAGTGCGCGTGCGATGCGAGGGAACTGAGTAGATCTGCGTGGGCGAAGTATGTTTTGAATAGCACCTCAGCTTTCCTTTTCTTTCCTTTTTTTTAGAAAAAATGTCGTTTTCCAGAGGTGTGGTTTGCTGGGCTTGTTCATATGAATCCACAGCAATAAACATCATAAATACGAGATAAGGCACACATATATAGGAATGACACGACAACTGTTTTGTATTTGCTGCGTGTTCCTTTCTGCCACTGCTAACAAACTAAACACCGCAGAGTTAAACTAACTAAATTAACAATTAAACACAACTAAGATGTATACCTCCGCTTCTAAAAAATGTAGGCCACTCGAATTTCTTTGGTACCGGCTTCCTTTCCTTTATGCGTCGCAGCATTTTCCCCGGGCAAAAGTGCGTGAGCGCGAAAGTAACCCATCCCGTTCAACTGGGCTTGCTGTGCTCTGTACTTGCTAGATTAGGCTACAAGCGGAAACTTGGCAGGATACGCTCGCTCCGATTCGCCGTCTATCATATACTTTGGCAAGTTATGCATCGGACTGTTTCGCTTCAGGACGTGGGTTCGATTTCCGCCTACGACAGGCGCATTTCCATGGCAACGAAATCCAGGAACACCCGCGTATATATTTCCGTGCACTGCGCGTATATATTTCCGTGCACTCAGTGTTCAGGAGTGCCCCATATCGGCGTTCCTCATAATTACATAAGGCTAGCTCCAAGGGGACGCGGGCGTTTGCGAACTCTTCACTCTGAGTCGGAACACCGTGCAACAAGGCGCTCGCGTGGTTACCCTGCCTCCGCCCCCGCTTCTATCACGCGCACCTTTAGACAGCCTGCGGTTACAGCCTAGGAACTGCGAGCTCACTTTGCGTATTTCTCTGATTCATTGCTCTTGCTTTGAATGATTGTACTTTGGGGTGTGGAACGCGGTTTCTGTCAGCCCAGTATCGCAAACTTCACACCTAAATTTGTATACCTGTTTGCTCGAATCACAAATAAAGTTTATATAAAAAGCCTTAGTGGTAAGCTTCGGCCGTATTTGCGGTCACCCTGTGGCATGTGCGGGCACATATTCATTGGGATTTTCCGAATGGTCTACTCTACATCTCTTCTGGCACTTGGATTTGTATGTTTCGGCCCTAAATAGTAGGCCTCCTAAGTTTTTTTTTATTTCTTCAGTAAACCTCCTCAGGCAAGGTTTTACAAACGGCAGGTGGGTGGCATACATGCGTGATACGCTTGGGGTCCCGGTTCGTTCGCTGCTGTATATCCTTGTGCGCAGACCATATCGGTGACTACGCAGCAATTCTTGCGGTAGCGGGAATTTGCGTCCAATGCTGATGTGGTGAGCTGGAAACCCGAAGTATGACATCGTTCCACGCAACACAGCTTTGCCGTCGGAAGACAGTGACATCCGATTGATAGCCTCCGGCCGGGAATCTTAGGCGCGTGCCTGTAGGCTTGTGTTGCTGCACTGGCGGCTGAAATCAACAGCTATTCCTCGATATCTGCGCAGTGCATGCTGTTGTGCTCGTGACACGCGATCGAACACCTCCTCTCTGTTTTCTTTGCTCAGCTCGTGCTTTATCAGCCGCCGCTTTCGCCTGAAGGAGAGACGTTAGGAGCTAACAACTCAACGTCTTTGGAAAGTCTGCCGTGCTGAGAACTTGCGATGTCTGAGGATAGCGGGTCGTAAACTCGTAGCGTGAGTCGTAAGGCTGACGAGCCAACGTAGCCGAACTGGGACTTGCGCCTAGTAGCCAGACAAGAAGAGAAGCGTTTTTGAAAACGATAAGTTTATAAAAAGTATAGTTGGTATCGTTGTGCATAAAACACGTTTACATGAAAGCGACAGATGCGCATCGCGTTCATGTTAACAATGGCAATTCGCTAGGAAGGCGCATTGCAGTAATACGTCAGACAGGGATGGTATTGCGAGTCCCGGTCGAATCACAGGCCGTAAATCACGAAGAGAGTAACGGTGGCCTCCCGTCGTGCGAACTCCGGGCGTGCCTCTTTCGCTATAAGGTATTCATATTAGCGCAAAGCAAAAAACAAACACTCGAGAAGGAATTGGAAGGGAGCAGACAGGTCAGGCGCTGAAACCTTGAATGAGTTGAGCGCATACGAGGACACGGACAGAAGGAAGAGACGTACACACACTGGCGCTTGTTGGTTGGTCATACTTGAATGAGTTGAGCGCATACGAGGACACGGACAGAAGGAAGAGACGTACACACACTGGCGTTCAAGTATGACCAACCAACAAGCCCGCATCGCCACCCTCGCTGAAACCTTTCTGCTTCCTCCCACTTCTCTCTGTAGTCTTTGTTTCTTTGTTCGCGCTAATATGTATCTCTTTGTATAGTGGTTCATGAAGGAGAAAAAGGTGGTAATTTTTGTCTCCCGTGCTTCAGACACAAGCGCATGTATCCCTCTGACATCAATGAACTCGGCCAGCAACCACATGGCCGCTGCGGCGAAGAGAAGACGAGGGGTTCTGTAAACGGCGTCGCATCGCCTTTCCGAAACGCGCTTGCAAAGCCGATGCACTACTGTCGCATTCATGTAAACGGGATTATAACCGGCCAGCTGGGGCGACTCCATTCATTCAACAAGACGCCGACACGCCGTCTCCACAAAATGGTCTCCACGTTGTCTGAGTGTGGCCCAGTTCATCTTCCCACGGTAGGGAAGTGTGCCTGCGTTGACAGTTTGCCGTAAACCGGCACGGCACGCACCTCGTTCACACGAATGCGACAACTGGCGCATCGCATCCATGTAAACGGGTGTAAGCGCTGGAAAGGCGCATCGCACAAATGCGCCAGGCAGGTGTGGATTTCGAGGGGTAAGCCGACTCATGGACCACCTTACACAATTGAAGGGGAACGCCGGCCCCTCCTCGAGTCGGCCTCGAGTGCACCTCTTCGATACTACACGACAGCTGCGGGGGCAGAAAGCGAGGACTTCTCGGGAGGGTTCATGCACTCCATGTAAACGGCGGCGCATTGCTCTAGGAAAGGTGATGTGCTACCGCTGCATTCTGTCGCATTCGTGTAAACGCAGCTGGAACGCGGCACTGTTTCCCACGGCAATGCAGTCTAATTGAGTTAGTGGGGGAGACAAGGGTTTCCCAAAAGTCTGTAGGCTAACCAATCCTTCCCTGGGAAGAAGGGGTGCACTATGCACGAGGCAACACCACCAAGACTGGTGTAGTCTAGACCCCACGAGTACAGGAGATGGGGCATAACATCCACTGTGCTAGCCTGAAGCTGAGAGGCAGCATGGGGGGGGGGGGCGATTGAGCGAGGATGAGAGCAGGTAATAAAATGTGTGCTGCAGCACGAAAGCCGACAGTCTGTGCTTAGTAACGGGAGACGCTAGAGAACGGAACGCATTTCATTCGCATCCACTGGTGTCCACTGCTCGCGTAGATTTGAGCTTCTCGAGCGTGCGCTGTGCACTCTTAAAAAAAAAGTTAGTAAATGGTTAGTAAATGCTTGCATTTACTACTTTCGAGCGTATTTTACTACCATCGCGAAATCTGTTTACTAGCCAGCAGTTAGTAAAGGTCGTAAAGTGCTGCCTTCACTAACCAGAAAGTTTACTTGGTGTTTTTAACTAAGTAACTACTAGCCACCCACATTGCCAGATCTTTCGTAGATGCGCAGTATACTTTGCCGTAATCGTGACAGTCTTTAGCAAAATTTAAACAATTTTTGTTTTGTTGATTACCTTGGAATTAAAGTTTCGTGCTACGTGATGGCACGCATATAAGCAAATATAAGGGCACACGACAATGCGTAGAAAACATCAATTATTCTTCTAAATTCTATGATTGCCAACCAGTACACGGTGCATAGGAGCATAGTCTTCAAGCCGCTGCTAGAGTAGATATCAGCTACGTAAAAGTCTTGCTATTCTGTGTGTGCACTTGCGTGTGTTTTCTCATTCGTGATCAATTCATGCCTCTATGTATGTTGGTTGCTTTGTGTACCTACCACGGTAATTACATGAAGTAATTAGCGGCCATTCGTTAATGTACGAGGACAATGCCACTTCGTTTTTTTAGTCCTTTAGGTACTTTTGTAATAGAATCATCTTTATATGGCAATGCACACGCACATATAAACAAAATAGGCGTAAGCCAGGGGCGTAGCCAGAAATTTTTTTCGGGGGGGGGTTCAACCATACTTCATGTATGTTCGTGCATGCGTTTGTATGTGTGCGTGTATATATACGCAAGCAAAATTGAAAAATTTCGGGGGGGGGTTTGAACCCCCCAACCCCCCCCCCCCCTTGGCTACGCCCCTGGCGTAAGCCTCTAATTGAGTTGTTAGCGCGGTTACTAACAACTTAGTAATGGACTAGCCATTCGAGCTAGTACTATTCACTCACTATCTAGGTAGCAAGTTCCACTAGCCTGCATTTTACTACCTTCACTTACTAAGAGGCTAGTGTATTTTGTGACAAGTAAACGGTTAGCATTTAGTCAGTGAATGTGCCGACCTTTTTTTTTCCAAGAGTTGTCGCAATCGGCGAGCCACCCTTTGCCTCGGGCGCCGGGACGGAATAAAGGCAGCCGCCTCACTTTGCGGCGATAAGGAAGACGCCGGCTGTTTCTCATGCACCAGGAGGTGCATGGTTGCAATTGCTCGAAACAACACCATTGTCGCTGGTGCCGAAGCGGTAATGCGACACATGGCGCCTTTGTGCCCCAGGAAAGGCCGTGACGCCGAGTTTCCGCCGAAGACGGACCTCGGACTACCGCACTGTGCGTCTCCGGCTGTTAGGCCGTCTACGCTTCGATCAGCGCCAGCTTGCTGTCAATTACTGACAATTTGGGTGAAACGACCACTCATCATGTTATTGTAACGAACTTTATTGAAAATCAAAATCCTATTGAAATAGCGTACGCGAATAGAGAAGTCGTTCCCCCGACAAGAGAATAACGCACCAGGACCATTCATGCCACGCATATATGTCGCTGAAGACGTAATTGCTTCAGCTCTGTCATACAAATGGTTTTGCGGTTCATCTGATGCTTTGCACACGGTAACATGATAAATAAATGCTGCATCAACCAAAAGATGAATTGATACTACTCTGCTGAAGTTTCAATTCAAATGAAATAAATGACGGTACGTATAGCAGGGAAAACTGTGCTGCTTAGGCAGTTAGCACGGGTTTGACACCGTGGGTCAGAGCGGCAGCGTTGTAGCACGCAATTGCCAAACTACCCGTCTTTCGTCGGAAGCTTAGGTTACATTCGGAAGCTTATGTTACACGGTGAAGGAAGAGCACAGCTAGTCAAATAGAATTTGTCTTCTCCTACAGACGAACGAGAAGTTGTGTCGGGTATAATGAGGGGAGGAGGGGGGGGTGGAGGTGTTACACACAACCACTGGGCGCGTTTCTTCCATGGGGGAAGGAAGGAGTACATACGAGTTTGCTTACACCCCGTGTTGCAGGTCAGGGTAAAACTGTGCCGTGTTCCCAACAAGGGCCGCAGAAATAGCGTCACGACCCTCTACAGGGTATCACAAACGGCAGAGTTTTGACAACGGGACAGAGTTGAATGCTATCCTGGAGGCAGTCTCGTCTTTATTCTTTCTTTTTCTTCCTGTCAGACCACCATGTCTCACGTTCCAGCACAATTGCAGTGACAACGATGTCTTCTGCATACTTTTGGCGCAGAAAGATTGCTGTCAATTCTACTGCGCAAATATATATATATATATATATATATATATATATATATATATATATATATATATATATATATATATATATATATATATATGTAACACACTCAGAAACGACGCAGGGTTTCTAGGTTCGGTAAAAGATTCTCAGAAAAGTCAGACACGCGTGCGAAGCAATTTTATTTACGTTCCGCTCGGGGTCCGAGCTTTATCTGATGAAGCTTAGACCTCCAGTGAAACGTAAACAAAATTGCTTCGCACACGTGTTTTTTTTTTTTTTTCACTTTTCTATATATATGTGCGTGTGTGTACGCGAACAGAACTTCCCTGAGCATTTGCAAATAATTCATAAACTGTGAATAGAAGCCCTCATGTCACCACAATTATTTGGAGAATAATTACTGCATAATTATAGCGTTCTCTCTACAAAATATTGCTGTCAATTCTTTCTCGAGAGAAATAAAATCTTTAGTACATAGATCGATTGTGTCAGGGTGTGTAACGCCATATAGAGTGGTAGACGTAAGTGGCTGTTTACTTGAGGAAGTACATAGAAATGGAACAAAGAAAAAGGAGAGTTTATTATGATGACCGCTGTCTAGCTCAAGCAGATGACTGAGTAGTGACAATCAGTAAATGAGTAAACGACAGCGACAGAGGGGATTATTTACATAAGTATACTGTACACGGAAGGATGTGATGTCTCATGGTTCGCTTGTGATGTGACCTCCGCGATAGAGTTTGTCACCCAAACCCGCATTTCGGCACTGTATGTCACGGAGAGCAGCTGGCCAGGCAGCCTACGTGAGCGGTTTGCAGCGCAATTGTTCCTCCCGTGAAAAGAACCGCACCGCTGGGGACAGGGACAAGTGAGCGAGGGTCATCACAGAAGGAGAGATAGAAAGAGGCGTCGTTGAAGGGGAGAAAAAAAAAAAGCAGCCCTTGCGGCAGCGGCGCGTAAATAGTTATACTACCAGGAGAAAGAGGCACCTCTTTTCTAGTCAGTGGCATGGGAGTACGAAGGCTCTCTGGGCCGTGCTTTTTTTTTTTCTTTGGGGGGTGGGGGGGGGAGCGGGCGGGAAGGGGGGGGGGGGGGGCGTGAAGCACATCTGAAACTTTTCAAAGGAGCAGCGGCGCCCCTGAAAAGAGTGGATTAGTTGCAGCAGGGAGAGGCTCTTCGCTGTCGCGACGGCCGGAGAGCGCATTTTCCTCTCTTTTTTCCAAACGTGACTTGGTGGCGTCTTCTGGCTACCAGTGGTTCGGAGTATCGCAGTAAAGCTTTTTGGCCCTAACCGGCCGTGTCGTTTTCCCGGCGTTTCGTACGGCCGCCCGGCCCTGTGCAGGCCGCCTTATCATTAGGGCCGTTCTACTTCGAGATAAATAACAGCGGCTCATTTCTATTTCCCGCTGCCGCGGTGCTCAAAGGCCCTCTGCCCTCCCTCGCGCCGAAAGTCTGCCGCCTCGAGGCGACCTCGTTATTGCTATTACACGGCCGGGCTAAAGGTTGCGGAAGATAGAAGTAAACGAAACACGGCACCGCTTTCTTGTTCCTTTATAATCCCTTTTTCTTTAGCTATCGTTCTCTTTCTATCTCGCTCTGTTCGTAGGGGTGTGGGATGGAGGGCGTAGTTTCGAGGTGAAGCAGATCGCCGTAGATACCTGAAGTGGGAACACAACAACGCTCTGCCACCGTTTTTTTTTTTTCGTTTTTTTTTCTTTAAACTTGTCTGTGTCGACGAGACGCATCGAATAGTTAAGAAACAGGGAGAACCTCAGGGGTATGCGTACCGTACCAGCCCCCGTTTCTAGAATTTTCAGATTTGCATCGAATGCGGTCGTTCGTCTGTGCCCCGTGGCCGTTAACTGCCTCAAGCAAGAAGCGTATGAAGAACTCTGGCATCCACTTGATCTCACAAGAAGTGATAGATCGTTGGATGCACCAAATGAAAGGACAAAACTGGAACATAAAAAACACATGCTCACCATGCTGGCGCCGTACTAAATGTGGCCGGCGGTTTGTCGCCCCCAAAATCTTGTCTGTGGATGTTATTTAGCTTTACCCTAAGAGATTAGGCTTGCTCAGTATGTTTTTTGTGTGTGAATGTGGCATTTTTGGGCGTTCTGCTGGGGGCCCCAGGTGATAATCGCCTGAATTTAAACGGTTCTTCAGCAGTAGCTTGCCGCCAACATAAATGACCTTTTAGTTTATTAGTCGTAGAAACACTTGTTCTCTTAAGTACAAGTGAAGTACTCAGCTTGGACGGCTGAAGTTTTATGCGAGTATTTTTTCCTAGGCAATCCGCCGACCTTGAGCTGTGATAATCACGATATTGGAACAGTCTTGCACTGTTGTGGTCTACACGATTGCGACACATTGCACATACCGTGGCTATTATCTGATGGCTACTCTGACGGATAAGCTGAAGCATACTGGCTGTCAGTAGACTTTAAAAACAGCAGGAGTCACTTCTTCAGTGTACACGCAGCCTCAACGAAACTACAACACGGTCGCGTCGGACCTGGTCATTTCGTCTTTCGATATGACCTACAGAGGTGAGTGTTGTCAATATTGTAATTAAAACAAAAAACTAAAACATACTGACGCGAAGAAGGCTTCATCGCGATAAAGTTTGATTTTGGACTACGCACCGGAGCTGAAAGAAAAACTGGGCTACTTGAGTGTGGACGTTTGCTTTCACAAAATAAGACACCTGGTCATTACGAGACGATCGCTTTCGGCGGCATTGTAGCTACGCGTGACGTATAATCTCCCGTGTCCAATGACTGAAGCGACTACTTGCCCGCCTTTCCTCAACCAGCCAATCACCTTTCACTGTGAGGGATATCTCCGAAAAGTGATCGTCTCCCAGAATCGCGGCCCCTGAACTTTCGTCATTAGAGGCCGGGTGAAAGACTTACAAATTGAGGCATCTGTTAATGATGAGGCACACGTGCTTCAACAATTATCTCCGCACCAAGGCCTAACGAGACCGGAAAAAGTGCGTGGCTCTATTTTTTGCTTTTGCTACTTTCAACGCGAGTGGGAATGAATCTTGCAGTTTTCCTGCTTCCACTCAGCTTCATCCAATGTTGACCTGAAACGCGCTTCACTGCGCGGGCCTCTTCCGTCGCTCCACGACACAAAGGAGACGCGAAAGAAATAAAGTAAAAAATTAAACCTTCGGCAGCGTCGCAGTAGGCTGCACCTCGCATCCTGTGGCCTTAGACGACGCTCGCTGCTCATTTCTGTAGCCGCTAGCACCTAGCGTACACAACTCGCCGCTTGCCTAACTTTAAGTTCTATCACCGCAGGTTCCCGGGTAGGAAAGAAAGCCGAATCAAGCAACAAAAATCAAAAATGCAGATCTCCAGCCCCGATGTTGGCCAACGTGCACAGAGGCGCCCGCATCAGCCGGGGCGAGCCCAATATCTCTGGTCCCCCACACTGCACCCTCGCCCTCCAGCCCTGATCCCCGACTGCCTCGGGCGCCAGCACATACAAGCTGCAACACATAGCTTCCAAGAAATGAAAAGCAAATAACGAAAAGAGATAAAAACAGGCAGTGTTGGTCTGCTGAAACCCGGGGAGTAGAGGGGGGATTGGTTGGCAGCCAGGGGAGGCACAACAGAGGTGGTAGCGGAGTGTCGGAGGAGGTAGGGGGGTGTTGCATTGAGGTGAGTGCGCGGTCCAACGGCGGGGGCTGTTTTGACCGGCGGCATTTCTCCGGCCGCTGCGGCAGCCCCCGTTTTCGGATGACGGGCATTCCTCGATGCGTGCGCGCCCGCGTCTGGCTTGGCTTGGCTCGGCTTGCCCCCACGCTGAACCTGCCCGCTGGGCTGGAAAAGAATGCCTCTGCCGCCAGCAGCTCCCCCGCCCGACCTGCCGAGTCGCGCCCCCGCTGTGTGCTTCGGCTGCTGTTGATGCCGCTTGCGCCCGTACAAGTGCGTCCAGACATGACGCAGCGGTGGAGTTCCTTTCCTGTCTGCCTGGGCAGCAGCGCACTGGATTGCTGGCCGCCTTCCCGCGGAGCATGCGCGATGACGCTGGGAGCCGTTAGGGTGCCGTTGCGGTCCAGAACACCCAGCGTGGCATGGTCATCTTATTGTTCTTGCACTCTGTGCTTATATAAGTGCGCAGGGCAACATTGTACGCATTCCGGGTGTAAATGTTGGAAATAAACAGTTTATATACAGGAATGACTGTCCTCGGCTTACATCGTGGTCAAGAACCTGCATGGCGATAGCCTCTAAGCCATAAACAATGACGGTGCAGATCCGACAGAGGTACGGGGCAGATTGTGCGCCCATTTTAATGATTATATAGTGAGGGGAGGGGGGAGGGGCTGCCTGCCCGAATCGTGCGCACGCCTACGGCTATTCCAACGTTTGTCGCTGCGTCAGTGTATGCCCCTCATCGTTCCCGTCTTGCCCTCAACCTTCAGCCAAATCTCGCTCGAGTCGGCTAACAGCCGTATCCTACAACGTCCCTTCACTCAACGCTCCACCTCTACTTGAGAAAGTCGATGGGAGCGTCGTCTCTAGGCAGAATAAGTAACTACATATCAGCGATAATCTGCAGCCATTCTTGAGAAGCTCGGCTTCATTTTCAGCCGAGAAGCGCGGCGCTGTGGCGAACTCGATCAAGAGAAGGACAAACTTCGAGTCGAGGCCTGTTTTAGAATACGGGGGTTACCGTGCCGTATTATTCTTGTTCATTTCGTAAGGAATTGTTACAAAACGCAGTTCCATATCTGTTGCTCGAAGCGCGTGTTACCGTTACATTCTCTTTTTCCTATACACGCTGCACGCTTGGTTAACCTTTCGTCGCAGGCACGGCTGCATAGAGTCGTTTCAGTTCTAGGAAACTCCGCTGCTTGTTTCAAAACGTTTCCTCCTGCGTCACGGCCGGCGAATTACGAAAGTGATTTCAAAGCGAGACAGAAAGTTCAGGCGAAGACGTAGGCATGAAGTGATAATGGTAAGTAGTCGAAAACAGATTGTCCATGGAGCCAATTGACGTTTCAATATACACGGGGATACTTGTAGGATGAGCTGTTTAAACAATGCAAATATCCGGCTTGTTACCTTACACTAGATAGTGGGATGGAGCGAGGGTGAAGAAAGAAAGAAAGGGAGAGAGAGCTCGAGATACAGAGCACACGCACGCATATACGCTGTTCCCCCACAGTACGCGATAACACTCGTCTGTTCCCCATTCCTTCGCGCAGGTTTTTATTGCTCGTGAGATCTGCAGTAAATCATTGGCAGCCCTCTGCTGGGAGGGCTTCTGAGGTCGGCATTTTAGTATATTTCATCTGACTGTCGAACCTTCTAAGGCATACCTCAACCACCCATTATATATGTTCATTTCACCTTCGCAAAGGGGCACTGACACGGAAATGTTCAGTTGATGGGGTTTTTTTTACGTCAAATGAAAGGTTATGCCCTCAAGAGCCTAGAAAACGTACTGGTAAGCGTGAGTGCACCCTGAAAAGTGGATATCAACATGCTAGTTTCGGTTCTTATTGTATCTTGACGTCTCTACATATGGTACGAGCTTCTTGTCACGTGCTCACGCAAGATATCGTGACGTTTCCACAGCCGCTTCGTTGGTGACGCGCAAGTGGCCATTTTGTATGCTGACGTCATCACAACTAGCCATAGTGGTGCATGAAGTCTGATCCTGTAGCCTGATGTCATGCTACTGTCGATTTCAGTAGGTGTTCCATGCGGAGATTACGGAGATTACCAAGCCTCACCAAGCTTGGCACTTCTCAGAGCCACCTCTGCAAACAGGAGACTTGTAATGCGGAGTACACTTGGCGTTGCAAATTGATGCCACTACCCAGGGCCGTAACTAGGGGGGGAGGGAGGGGGGGAAGGGTTGAGCGGGTGCTGCCTTCCTCCCACCCCGAATTTTTTTCGTTCAGCTTTTGGGGTTATACTAAAATATTTACATGCTTTCACAGCGACCACCAGTTGCCAAAGTTAGCCGCACTACACGACACTCCCCCCCCCCCCCCCCCCCCAAAAAAAAAAAGAACAATATTACTGGGTACGGCCCTGCCACTACTCCTTTAACGGAGTACTGACACGATGATTTGAAATATTTTCGGGTTGCTGCCCTAAATAAGGGAACTGCTGTTGGGAACCCCTAAAAGGGTATATATTAAGGTGCCTGGGAATGCATCGTACATATTTTTAATACCGCTCCCTTAAAAAAAGAACTTTCGGTTTCGATATCCAGGGGGCGGCTTCTCAGTGACGTGTCATTGCAGTGTGACGTCACGGGGAGACAGCAATTCGAGACGTACTAACGGCAGATCGGCCATCTGCTCGTGATGCACGTAAGCAATGATGAGTGAATTGTCATTCAGTGACCTCGACAGTGATTTCTGCTACTTAGGCTGCATGCAGGACGCCGAGTTCGCGAACTCAGTGTAACTGTGTTGACTCATTGGAATAATGTCCGTTGCGGTTGCGCTGGCTTGCAGATGCTCAGCGACGAAAACTTTAAGCTCAAAGTAAAATATTTTATACGTATTTTCTGACTCCGGTTTATGAGAGCGTTAACACTGCATGCCGAGGAAACGAAAAACGGCCCTTTTGCAATGTCTTAAAATCGTGCCTGTACTCCTTTAACTATCACAACCCTCTTCCTTAATTTCGTGGATTCACCAAGCCAGTTCACGCGCGTGCATTGGGCCAGCGAGTCACTTGCCATGCCGTAGAACTAGTGCCGATTCGAAGTCGCTTCGGCGGGCTGACTCTACAAAGGCTCGCCACGGCCAGCCGGTTCGCGTTTTCAAGGTGCTCGCGCGCTCCTACATCTATGGCAGGCCAAAAAGAGCAGCGACGCACGCACAGGGGCCCGCCTCTTCACCGGCTGCCCGTTCTTTTCCATGTGAGCCAACGAGGTCGTTCCGAGGAAGCCCTGAGCCGCCGCGGTGTTCGGATACCTTAGCGGCGCACCCTCCACCTCCCCCGTTCGGCCCCGCGGCAGCTTTCTCTGTGACAGGTGTTTCCGGTCGCTGTGGCGTGGCCGCTTCGCCCGCCGGGCTGCTGCGAATGTCCATGCGCGGATCCCTTGATTCAGGCCTATGTGATGTGGGCCGTAGGGCACGTACGTATAGTACGTGTATACAGCGATTTTTCGTATCTATGTTTCCACGTCCATATACGTTATGATTGTAAAGGTTTCAGTGGAAGGATGTCGGGAAGAGGGGGGGGTGGGTAGGAAGAGGATTAGCCCCCCCCCCCCCCATCCCCTCACGCGACAGCACTTCAGGAGGTATACGACGAAATACGCAGGCAAATGTTCGTATGTGGCAAATGTTCAGCATGTCACGGTGTTTTATGTATACATAAAACTGCAGTTTCTTGAGAAAATGCTGGTCCTTGCAGAGGAACATCGCAAATACGGGCGGCGCGTGCTTTCGTTTATATTGTTCAAGAAACGATCGAGAAGCTTAAAAAAAGAACAAAAACAAAATTCGCGGAGATCCCGCAGTGTATCGTGCTTTATGGCGCACAGTGGCGGGCTCCACCTATTCTATTTCTTTTTATTGCCGACTTCCAGTAACTTGTTTTCCGGCGCGAGGGAACTTTTAGTGGCTTGAGCAAGAACTCTATTGTAACTGCGAGCAAGTGTTCCATGGTTGCGTTTTGCGTCGCTTTCGTCGTCAAACTATTCTTGAAAACTAACTATCTCTTCTTAAGTGGCCTAGAAGTGGGCGGGAGGAAATTATAAATATAATAAGGAAACATGCATATGTGTAGCAGAAAAGCACGTGCACAGTCAGATCTGTTGTTTGACATGTCAGCATATACACTATACACGAAGGCTTTCAATCAATCAATTAATCAATCAATCAATCAATCAATCAATCAATCAATCAATCAATCAATCAATCAATCAATCAATCAATCAGTTTTTATTATTACAAAAAAGGTTAAGTACACGGTATAAAATATGCAGACGAGGATCCCAAAGTTGTAGACGGCTACGGAACCCCACCATAGCGCATTCACCCACGGTTTATACAAAGTTCGGCATTTCAACATGGCTTACTCTGACATATACTTTTGTCTTCAATACGCGCTCGCCCAGTGGCGACCATTCATGAAAGTGCGTAGAGTGTGTATATATATATATATATATATATATATATATATATATATATATATATATATATATATATATATATATATATATATATATATATATATATATATATATATATATATATATATATATGAAAGAAAACTAGTCACAGTGAAAAACATAACAACATTTATTCTGAGCTTTCGGCCGGGGACCGGCCTTTATCAAAGAATGCATTCGTACATGGCGTACGGGTTTAAGTACAGATTTTGTCAATACATAGATGTAGACACACCATCGTGATTCGTTGGACTATGACATGGGAGGGGCCAGAACAACAACAACAGCAAACAAATCCCAGGGAGAGAGCGACACGCATACAAGTGACACACACAGCATTGCACTCTGTGAAGAGTAGAGTATAGGCGGGGTCAGAACATACACAAAATAAATAACAAACAGCGAAACGAACCTACGTGTGTGGTTCGGAACGAGAGATGGAGGGGAAAAAAAGAAAAAATGACAAAGATGCGAACGCACTTACCACGCTAAATGGGAGACCCATCAACTACTACGCCATGTACGAATGCATTCTTTGATAAAGGCCGGTCCCCGGCCGAAAGCTCAGAATAAATGTTGTTATGTTTTTCACTGTGACTAGTTTTCTTTCATATAATTAAACCAATAGCCAGGAACATTCTTTCGAAACCTATATATATATATATATATATATATATATATATATATATATATATATATATATATATATATATATATATACCAGGGTTGCGTGTACACCGCGCAATCAGCTCGGTACACTTTCCATGAGTCTGCAGATAACGAGAAAGAAAAGTCGTAGCAAAACATAAAGGAATTCCTTTCTCATAGCGTGTGTGTGTGAAAGTGAAGCAAGCAACAGCCGGTGGAGTCAGGTGCGCCGCGGTAACACCGGAAATGGCGCTCTCGGCTCTCCAATCTCATCGGCGCAAGACGTCGCGCATGGATAGAATGCAGGATGCGGACGGACGCTTACGAGCAAGACCTGAGAGGGGCACCGCGGAGTGGTCCTGAGAACGTCTCGATTCGAAGGCTTATTTTTTGGGGGGGAGACCATTCATTATCGAGGGTAGCCGGAAATCACGATAATTGCGCAATAAAAAGCCCCGCCTTGTGATCTCACCCTGCAGTTTAAACGACAAATTTACACTAAACCAAGGTCTCGTTGCAGGCTTTGTTAATTCATTATTTCACCTGCAAAAACACTGTGACCTCTAATGCATAACACGGTGAGTCTTTGGTTTATCCTGCGAAGGCTGTGTCAGGGTTGATTAAGGCTGTACAGAATGTATGGCTTGGCTACATGACACTTGTACGTCATTAATATTTTATTTTTGCTTATGTTTTACGTTAGATGTATCTAGGATTCGCTTTCAGGAGTGCCTATAATGCACCAACTAGCCCCTGAAAACATTCTAATTAGCTATTCTTGTGCCTAAGCACAAATGCCCAATGTCACCGACCCTCGAACAACGAAGGATACTGGGAATCGTGGAGTCTTCACCCTGCCGGCCCCGACAACCGACGCCAGTCGTCGTTCTTCCAAGCTACCCAGCGACTGAGAGCAGCTTTCCTGAGCTGGATAGAGGGGAGAAACAATGGCGCTCCGCGCACCTGGTGTCGATTCTCCGACGCCGTGCAGGCGTCACCTGTCTAGCCCTTTCCTGTCCAGCTGAGTCTTGAACGAGCAGGCCGATTCCCAAAAAATGGTCATCCCGTGTGTCCATCACCAACCGTAGTCAACTGGCCGTTGACCTTGGGAGGCACAGGCGTGCTCTTCATTATGCTCCTGCCAGTGCTGCAGGATTGGTGGAATCCTGGCCACCGCGTGGAGAGGAGAAAGAGGGTGTGGTCCCCAACCATGTTATATAATCCGGCGCACTATAGAGAGCGCCGGCGCCTGTTCACTGAGATCGGAACCATGCAAATACTGCACATAAAGCATTTTTCTTCCTTCAACTTATCCTGATTAAAGTCCCTAGATTTTTTTTCCTTATTAGGGAAAAATCTACGGACATTACTCTTTAATGACTGCTCCGGGCACGATAGCCACTCGTGTTCACACCGGCCACGCAACCCCATTCACAATAGTGGTGCCAGCGATGGGATACCACGACCCGTAATCTCAGCTGCGCACCAAAGAGACGACCCTGTACTTCGCAACACTATTGAAGACTCATCGTAGTGGCTCATAATGCTACAAGCGAAGTTTGCAGCTGGCAACAGAACGTCGACCTTTTGTAGTGCCGGCGTTATGGATGTTGTACAGATGGAGATTTGAACGCCGCGCCGTATGTTCGATGGTCATCAATGCAGTGATGGCGCTTCTGTACTTTCTATAACGTAAGAAATTCTTGGTCTTTAGGCGCAACAACGTTAACTAATTATGAAGCGCACCGTGAATTAGGCGCTCCTGAGGACTCTTGACCACATGCAGCTGTTTAACCGCGCATTCAATGCATGACACATGAGCCTTTTTAGCATGCAATGGTATACGTCTTAATGAGGCCGGCGCGCTGGTATCGAGCTCGAGACCTCCTGCCTGCTCAGGAGCAAAGCGTAACCAAACTTTAGCTTGGGAGTATGGCTGGTTAATAACATTCCTGCCTTTTCTCTGGCGACAATGACTGGATTCGAATACCTGCTCATTACTCCTGCAATGGCCCACTTCGGTTGTCTTTTATTCGGATTACACTGCGTGTGATACATGTTCTACCGTGCTTTTATTGATCTTTTTCGGGCGCGAAACGATTCTCTTTACGCAGCTGTTATGATATACCGTGTCCCCCACCCTATTATACTGACCCTCTATAGTGCAAAGCAGCAGACTTGGTATTCACATTAGGTTAACCTGTACCAGCAGCATCCTGCAAAGCGTCTGTTCGAAAGTTCGAAATGCGTGAACTTAGGAAATGTCGATGCGGGTTATCCTATAAAATAGCGGTTACCGTTTCCACTTCGACATTAAATGTTGCGCAACACCGCCATGGCACGAGGCGTCGGTTACCTGTACAGCCACCTGCGAACAGCGGCAGGTCGCGTATATATATATTCTCGTGCACCTTCCCAACCACCGCGCGCCGGAACGTCATAGCATGCAACTCTCCTGTCCTGGCACTCTGCCTATATCTGCTTGCCTACATGGATTGTCGGCGTGACGGTTTGCCCCCCCCCTCTACGCACGTATACCTGAACCCACTGCGGCTTGCTTCAGGGCTTCCTAAAGAAGCGGTGCTCGCGAACGACAGCGCCATTGGGATCATAGGCAATTCCGCGCGATGGGGTTACTCATCTCCTTGCTTGATGAAACAATGCGGTATGCAACTTGCGCGGCTGTGAGGAGACGATTGAGTACGTTCTATGCCACTGTTTATCCTTCCAGACCCAGTGATGTTTTCTAGAAGCCAAATTCCATCATCTTGATGCAAGGCCGCTATCAGAAAAGAAGATTCTGGGACATTGGTCCATGGTTTCGCGCCTGCGCAAGGCCACGGAAGCCCTTGTGCTACTTGAAGGCAACCGGACCTCACGATCTTATCACGAGCGTTTGTGAACTACCGGCTCGAGTTGGTTTTGTGCGTGTTCGCAGTAGTGTTCATTTCTTCTCTTTCTTGCTCTTCTTACTTCTTCTCTATCTTATCTATTACTACCCCACGGCACGTGTAACCAGCCGAGGCGAAATTTTGTTGACCTCCCTGCCCTTCCTTTCGTTTCCCTCTCTCTGTCTTTGTGTTCGTGCATCGGTTTGCAGCTTAGACCATATGCTGTTCGTATATGAAGCGCCCAGCCTTTTACAGGGCTGCACGGTATATTGCGAAATGACCAATATGGCGCAGGAAATAAGAGGTATATAAAGAGTGACTGGTTGGAGATCACGACACCAATAGCAGAAGAAGAAAGTAATCGGATACTGTAGACAAATGTTAATATAATGCGTATAAGTAAATTGTTTCTGCAATATCAAAACAGACCTTTTAAACTACGAGGGGACGCTTGGTAAGGCAGGAAAGGCACGAAGCCGGAAGGCGCTTCACAACGCTGCACCCGTCCTGCTCGCACCAACTCATGGTCTCACATGATACGAGATACATGATAGCAATTATTGCTATCAGGAAAGTACAGAAAGAAAGGTTCGCTGATGCATTGTTAACTGTTTCACTGCGACAAAAGATCACTCCCCCAGCCCCCATCAGTATACTGTCGGTAGTGTTCAACACGTTGTTCATAGGCAGTGGCTCCCTGCAACGCCTCGTCCTCTGCTGGAATCTCGCGGGCCATAGTGCTGTGTGAGCGAAGACTGCGGCTGTCTCTACGATAAGGCAGGAGTCGCAGTCCCGCTGCGCATGCGCCACAGGCCCACGCACTCCTTCATTGGACACATTGGACTCAGTACTGACAAACAAGAATATCGGCACTAACCGTACCTTGATGCCAAAGGAGGACTTGTTGGGTCCACCCTATTCTGACCCGTTGTGCACTTGCGCATGAGTCCGCTATGAATTCTCAACCAAAGCACTTCTCGAGCGCATTCGTCTTCGTTAGTAAACCTTTCTGTGTGATGCTGCGTCCGAAAAACGAGCTAACGTGCGCCTCCTGTCCCGTGCGGAAATTCGCATTATCGAGACGATAGCGTGGGACAATACGAGTACAAGAATATAAAAGACAACGTAGCGCCTTTCCGGTTTGCTTTCTTATCATTCTCTTGTCTGCGATGTACAGTCTTCGTAATGAATGATCGCCGATTGCATGGTTTCCAGCACTTATTTCCAGTAGGGCACAGGCATTAATCACCAATGATTCAAGACCACACAGCTGTCCCACAAGAGCGTCAGTGTAGAATTAGCCAGTGCGTCGAAGCAGTTTGACAAGGAACAGTAATCTGAAGACCTGCGAGGAAAAAAGGAATAGTGGTCGCCATCTCCATCAATATTTTACGAAGCCGCAGGTGGTCAAATTTCTTTTCCACATCGCAGACGGGTATAGGATGGACAAAAGCCTGTTGGGCGCTTTTGTACCGGCAGAGTACGTCCCAGAAAAAAAAAAAAAGATATCATCAGTCTGTTCCATTTTATTCTTTCCATCATGCTGCTTTATCGAATGGTATCGCGAGTGCCTTCAATACAATCAATTTGAACCAGTTGCTGCTGAAACTATTGTTTTTTTTTACAACAGGAAAGGAACACGTATTGAGGAGACAAGGCGTGGACACAAAGAAAGAAAGAAGGAAAGAGACAAAAACGTCGTATTCAGGTATTCCTTCTCGGTGTCACTTGAGGCATGATCAACAGCTGAACAAACGCGCACCCCGACGAGCAGTTTTTGAAAAGTTTCAAGGCGTCCCGATTTGCCTACGTCGACACAGAATGTGTCTGTGTCTCATTACATGTAGGCGCCGTGAAGAGATAACATTGAGCGCGAAACAACCAATGTCTGCGAGACCGGGCTGGCTTCTCCGACGATGTCATAAAACGTCCTCTACTCGTAAGAATTTATTACGTCGTTGTAGATAACAGCGACCTACTAAAGCGTGCACGTGTCGCATGTAATTCAAGGAAAGGGTTGTTACAGCCTTGTTTAACATTGGCAGGTGCTGCATATTGTAAGCATAGAATGTGATGCGCGGTTGAGAACGGCTGAAACGAAAATCCTACACATCCACCAGCGAACAAATCAGCAATAATTAAGCACGTAAATTCACAGCTGTGGTAAGCTGTGTCAGTAGCAGACCCGTAGCCAGGAATTTTTTTCGGGGGGGAGGGGCACTTGCTTTAAACCTTGACTTTTTGAGAAAAAAACCTATTTTTATTATTTATTCTTGGTAAAAACACATACTTCACCAAAATTTCGGCGCCCCCCCCCCCCCGAAGTATAGGTGGGGGTGGGGGTGGGGGCAGCCCCTCCCCCCACCCCCCAGGATTCGATGGTGTGGGGTGTTTCACGGAGAGTAAATAATGAAAACAGGTGATTTTCTCAAACAGTCAATACCTTCAGCAGGTGCCTCCCCGAAAAAAATTCCTGGCTACGGGCCTGGCTTATGCTGCTCCTAGCTGTGACTTTAGGGAGCGTGATAATGTCGGAGGTACGTGCGTTGTTCATTTTCGTCAATTATGGCTAAAGTTCGTTAAAATTCCTGTCGTCGAACTGAATGACAAGCGCTTGTATTTCAGAATGAAATTGGAGAGAGTAAACTTTAGCGCTATAGTTCTTGTCAGTAGTAATCCACCTTTACGGATTTCAAACGAACGATAACACAGTTTTCGAACACTAATTTAGCATTGTAAACTTATTTAGGGTCCCCTCAAAACCAGTACGACGCCAGACCGAATACAGCACCTGGTATTATCATGTACAAATTATCTTCATCTTACTATGCCCCCCGTTACGTTCCTTACAAGATAGCTGTGACGAACAACTTTAATGCACTTCTCGGCATTTGTCGCCATTTTCTTTGTGAATGAGGAAAAAGCAGTGCTGGTGTTTGATTCAGGTCGAGTGAACTGGTCGATAGAACCGCGGTATACGCACTACACGCTTAAACGCCCAGGAACTTAAGGTTTAGCTCCATACGCACTCGAGGATCAAACCACATGCAACGGGCTGCACGTGCGGTAGTGGTGTAATGCCTACACTTGTCCTAAAAGAGTTATCACCAAAATTGCTGTAGCGTGAAACGAAACCAGCAAAATTTAGAAATGTGCTGCAGCGTGACACGAAACTGTACGTAGGGACAGCGCGACGACGATTCGTGCACAACTGACTGGCTGGCAGAGGAGCGACCAGCCAAAACAAGAAACAAAAAATCAATGACGCAACATTTCAAGCCAAACATCGTAGTATACGGGTGAAGGACTACGCTCAAAACGGCGAGAGGCGGCCCGCATTGCTCCGGCTCCGGGCGCCCGCCCGATAGAGCGAGGAATGTAGATAGGAAAGAAAGAAAAGCAGCGGTCCGGGAAGCGAAGAGGTTATGAAAGAGAGGAGTGGGTGCCTATCTCTGGGCGGGCAGCAGCGAACGGCGCTAGCTGAGCACTGGGATAGAGCGCGCAGGCTGGGCACCGAGGAGGAGGTGAAAGAAGCGACGGCTGAGGGATAAAGGATTCTTATGTGTTTTTTCCTCGGTTGAGCCCTTCTCAAATCCCTCCGGAGCCCCAAGGGTGGGGAAAAGAGGGGGGTGCAGTTTGGACGGGAAGCTGCGGGGCGACAGCATCGGCCGAAGCTTCCCTTCTTCCCTTCCCTGCTGTCGGAAGGGAGGGGCTAGCCGGAGGCCTGGGCAATTTATCATGGAGGCTTACTCCGTTTTGTACGCGCCGCGCAGGAAGCAGTTATGGGGAGGGGATCTCCGGCCTACTGCTGGCGAAGGGGGGGTGGGGGTGAGGCCGGGGCTTCGGCCTGCGTGCGTTCCTCTCTGCTGAGCTGTGGGGATGCGCGGTGCGGCGCTGTGCAGAATTCCCCCTCTCCTCTCCCTCCCGCGCTGCAGCGCTCTGTCCTCCCAGTTTCCCCTCAACCTTCCCGTCATTGAGGAGCTGCAGCCTCTCCTCCCTTGGCTCTGACACTCTTTGCGGAGGGTACGGCGACGACTGCTCCCGCTAACCCCTACCCCACTCTTTCCCTCAATTGCTCGAAGCCGTTTCCGAATGGGAGGAAGGAATGATGCAACAAAATAATTCGAATAGTTTGGGTGTGGTAATGAAATAAAGGAGGGAAAGAATTTTTCGCCGTGCGGCTGGGAAGGGCCGCGTCGGAAAGAAAAGACGTGCGCGGACAAAAAGTTTGCACGTGTGCGTGTGTGCAAGTGCGCCGTAGAGGAGAGGGTGTGATGGCGTAAAGCCGTAGGTGGAAGGATAGCCGGCCGAGCGCCCCCGAGTCCCCAAACACGCGATCCGAGCGATCGCAACACAAACATTCAAAGAAGGGAGCCCTGAGGGTGTTGCCTGTACAGTATTAGCAGGCATACATTGCTTGGACAGCTTTGGCTTCCTTTGCTGTTTTGTTTTTTACTCACTTCCGCCCTGTCCCCGTATTCTTGCTTACGCTTATCCTGTAGCTTAACTTGTTTTAGCGTAGTCATTCGTTGATATTTGCATCTGTTTCTTCACAGTACCCTGCCCGTCACCGACACCTGGCAGCCAAATGCGCAAGGCGCGGCTACGCATGGCGAAAGCTTTCATTCATTGCTTGGATTTTCTTGTTTTATTCATTACGCGCCCGTACATTCGAAAGTTGAAATTTGCGAACCTGTACTTATTGAGAACACATTTAACAGCTAATTAAGTAGATACATGGTCCATTGTCCCGTTTCTATGGCTACACGGATGAGACTGTATACATTGGGTTTGCAACAAGACAAGCGATCGCGAACATGTTCCAGTATTGGAACTGGTTGCACTAATTCAGCAACTTCTGACTGTGAGCACATGTCATCACTGAGATCTTGGAGGTGTTATTTTTCAAGTACTAATGGCGCGAAGGCTTTCACACCATTTGATGTTCAAGCGGACCTATAAGTTCGACTACTTCCTCTTGCCGGGTTTGCTACAAGAGTGGTTTCATCCTCACTGCAAGTTCGACACGCCATGTGTGGCACAGCCGTAGGCATGCGATGGAACATATAGTTAACAGTTGGCCCAAGTTTTTCTTTGTCTTCGAAATGTTAGTGTTTATTGATGAACGGCTTACATCGCTCCGTTAATCTTGTCACGTAGTACACCACTACCGCGCGCCCTCTTGTTTCGCGGATTAAGGAGGAACCTTCATGTCTACCTGGCGCCTCGTAAAATTTAAGCCCCCAAGGATGTCAACTACGACGCGCATTCCATCCTCGTCCACGACTGGATGGCCGACGCTGCAAGAAGAAAGCCGTGGCGACCTGAAAGCACGGAACGCGTACTTCTTTTCCGTCGGTTGCCGGGCGAGCCAAAGCAAGACGGATGCCCGCGCTTGGCAAGTGGGCCAACAATGCAAAGAACGCCGAATCCGACATGATGGAGGGCCTGCTGCCACGCGCCATATTACGAGCTCAAGACATGTCCTCCCCCACCTCCTCCCTCTTACAGTATGGGTCGTGTAGCACAGGTCTCTCGGCGACGTCAGCTAAAGGTATCCTGCGGAGTCGCCCTGGCGATGTACGTACGCTCAGCGCAGGTACTAGTACCTGCAGGAGGGTGACTTCGTCGACTGAAGAACGATCCAAGTCCGTTGGGAAAGCCGCCGCCGCACCCAGGACGTTTCGGCGAAATCGGTGCTCTCCGTCCCTCTCTCACACACTCTCCTTCGCTTGTGCGCGCCTACATACTTACAAAACGATTCTCCGACGCCGTTGTCTACACGCGTGCCGTACGAGAATCGCGCCCGGAGAAATCGGTCTGTCTCTCTCGCTTTCAAAAGAAAACCTGTTCTGCTGAAGCCCAGTGCGCGCATCATTTTGTGCTTCTTGAACGTATAACCTCCTCCTCAACGGAGGCGCAGTGCTGTTGCTGGTGTCCGTTGCGTCTGTCTTTTTTGTTCCTTCCTAGACGGCATCGGCGTGAGCTCACTCTTTCAGACACGCTTGTTTTTGTGTCGCTTCTTGTAGTTGTTGTCGTTTCTTTCACCCTTTTGTCTTGTTGCTGTCTGCCTGCAGTACGATATGCCTGCCGCGTGCCGCGATCCATTGAGCGGAGAGCGCAGTCGCCGAGGAACTCGACACCCCAACAAGATGGCCTGGATACGCTTCGCTGGTTTCCGGGGGCTGGACTGGGTTTGGCTTGGCTAGCTCGCCGGCCCTCCTCGCGCGCGTTGTGCCCGTCGCGTGCAACTCGATACCTTTTTCCCTCGTTCCTTTCGCTTTCTGCTTTCCACCTACCAGACCCAGTCGTGCAGTATTGTTTCTTCTTTTTTCTTTCTTTTTCTTGGTCAAGCACGGTATGCGTTCGCGCACGCGAGAGCGCGGAATCATCCGTTGCGCCGACGCAGCGGACGTGGCGGCGGAAACGCGCTTTCTATAGTTTCGCGCTTGTTTCGTGCCTATTTCTGTCTACTTCGCACGTTTGCTTTTTGCCTTGTTTTGTTGTATTGTGTGAAGCATAGGCGCCGTCCTTGTAGCGTCACTGTAAAGCGGGCGCAGTCGCCAGTAACCTGCCGGGCTTATCGCTACTACTGTCGCCCTGGCAGCCCAATCATGACTGGCAAACTTCAGAGCTTGCGCATTCGGTGCAATTGTGGCGGAGTTATGTCACCAATCGTGAAAATTAACAAGACTGCGTCGAAAGGAATCCGTGGGGATCGCACTGTCTGCTCCTTGTGAGGCTGACATCGGGCCGTCGAATTTCGATACAAGGAATTTTTTACCGTATTTTGTTCGCTATATCGAAATCTGAAGAAGGGCGCACAAAAGTTTCCCTTTGTAATTGTTTCTGCTCTCAGGTTTTGTAGCTGCAGTCATTTTAGCCGAGTTCAAAATGTACTGATGGGCTAGTTGGTGAGCCATGATTCTCGAATAGGCAGCGTCTTTTTTGTGTACGTGTTCGTTGCCTTTTGTGCGCTGCCTATTCGAGAATTTAGCCGAGTCTTTGTTTTGAATAAGTTACCACTTCTTTCTGGAGCGAACATCCGGAACCTGTGTTTTATGCCGACCAGTGATCATTGATGCATACTTTTTTTCAAATGCTGAACATTTACCAGCTAGCTTACGCTCTAATCACTTGGCTATCAATGCAACATTCGTGCTCCGTCAGATTTGTGCGACGTTTCGAAAGCACCACGCGGACTCTGAGTGTGGTGACGTCTTTCCGGGCGTATCGGAGGCCACGAGCCCACGGCTATGTAATGTTTCTATAAAGACGAAAATGACGTTATACGCCACGAAAAGCTTTACGGCAGAGCCTTCCTGCTTTGCAGTCACTGAAGTCTGCTGATTCTCTTTACTTTCCTTTGTGCGCTTTCCTTATTAAAGCGAAAGCCTTAGATGCCTCATCAAACGCGAAAATTAACCGGCGTCCCGAGTCGGCGTCCCACGTCGGCGGCGTCAATGCGAGTGATGCAAAAAAATCATCACGTGATGACGTCATCGTGACGTCACAGATCACCAGAATCTGTGACGTCATCACATGACATCTTTGCTTGGTCAATGGTACGTGTGCCGATCCTGGAGGCAGTGATAAACAAGGTGAGGGGCAAAAAGCTTACAATGCCTCCGATCCTGGATGCATTGCAAAGCCACGTTATAGTTGCAGAAAGCTTTCGGAGAAAGACGTGGGAGATTCAATACATATAGAGTAACTGTGTATGGCTCCTAAAGGCATATATACAGTAACTAAATACATCGGCTTGAAAGAAAAAGAAGATGGCTTTCGCCTTCGTGTCGACTGGGGCGGATGCATAATTAATATAAGGAACCCTGTGAGTTTTTTTCTCCCAGATAACGAAAACAAAGAGAGCTGCTTTATCATCGTTTCCCTTACACACTTCAGACTCCTCGGCCGCTTCTTCTCCATTTCGCACAATCTGGCATGAGCGCCTATCAGCTGCCGTCCCATTATACGAATAATCAGCAGTAATTAACGTGTAAGCATGGAATAATATATGTGACGCATCACGGACACCATGTAGTATGCTCGTACGGCAATGCCGCGCGCTCCACCGTCAAAGTCATCCAAGCTGTCAGCCACACACGCCGACCACGTATAAACCGTCCAGAAAGCGGAGCTCTAAACTTTGACGCTTCGCTATATCTGCACGCGCCATCTCTCATCGAGTGCACACTCCTTGCGGTAGCCCCGCGCGGACATCCCCGACGCTGCCCACTGGCCGGCTGCAACCACTTCGCGGCCTCCCAACCTACTCGAAAAAATACCGTCCGCGCCACTTGCCGCCACGACCGCATGGACCGCTGCACGGGGGCCACCACGCATCACACAGTCCGCGCCCCTCTCATGCATATGCGCACGGCTCCGGTGCGATCTCCGGCAGGGAACCACTCCTGGACGGCCCAGATGAGCATCTATAGCTGGGCCCCCGGAGGAAAGTCTCAACATCGTGGCGAGCAATCGATGCTTTCATGCTAGCTGCGAGTTTGTGTTTGTCTGCGTGGTGGCGACTGGACGAAGTCCTGGACGCCACCGAGAGAGAGCTGGAGGCAGCACTTGGCGGCTATTAATTTATGCCTTATGGACTCGAGCACGGGATGCGTGACCCGGCACGGCCACCGCCACGGATGGCTGATCGCGGCACGCAGACGGAGCGCGTCAAGAAAGAAAGAAAGAAAGAAAGGAAGAAAGAAAGAAAGAGAGGGCATCGTGGTGTGGCGGGCGCCTACGGCGTGACGCGTCTCTGCAGAGACGCCGCGCGTGCTGCAAGCAGGCTGTGGTCATGCCACCTGTCCCTTGCACGCCACGTCCCTTCTTCCTTGCCAACCTCCTCCCACTTTCGTTACCTTCTCGGGAGCATGCAACCTCCCGTCTCCACCTTCCGTGCCTTCATTATACACGCTCCGCGGCGCTATCTCAGATGTGATTCTCGCAGCCTCCGAATACACCGCGAGACGCACTGGACCTCCAGCCCACGACGTCCGCGACAATGATATGAACCTAATGAAAATGAACGTCGTTTCGCTCCGCTACTGGTGACGCGTTAGTGTGACTCTGAATTCGGCTGAGTCATGTCGCGCGGGCTTGGGACTCACGTGCGGGCCTGCATTGGCCGCGTTACGGTGCGCGACTATCGCAATGCAGTGATTTCCATAGTGAAGTATACTCTCAAAGGCCGCAGCCCGTCAGTCCAGCTGTAACGGTGTTTTTCTGTATATGTCGCCGAGGAGCTGTCCCGGTGGTCGTGCAAGAGATGATTCACTGTTTCTTTTGACAAAGGCTGTGTAAGGTGACCCTACTAATCTTCATTCTTTTGAAGACAATGCCCTACCCCCAGTTTCCTTAATGACGTATGATGAGGTATGATAATGATAATTTTCGACCGGATGAAACTATACCGTATCTACTCGCCTACTACTAGCACTGGTCTATCTTGATCAACTGTGGCTTGTACTGGCTAATGTCGGTTGCGCGCTGCTAACATGCAACATCGTCCCCCAGTTCTCCCTTTCGTTCTCTCGCGCTCCTCGTGCAAGCGGTCGCGTCCAATTTGACGCTCGCAACATCTGCGCAGGGACCGTGTCCCTCGACTTACGTAATAAGCCGCGCATATACGCGCACACCTACGTGAACGTGCAGGCAACTACATGCGGCACGCTCGGACGTCGTTCACTGCGCTTTGGGCGCCCTTGGAACGCCGGGGTGCGGGGGTGGGTCCGTGCCCGGCGTTGCGGCTCGGCGTGGGCGTGGTTACGTGGCGTGACGTGTGCGCCCACAACCGCCGCTATAACCCTGCGGCGGCGGCGGTCGCCCTCACGCGCGTCACTCGGCCAAGCGGCCGCTTGACCTCACTCCCGCGGTTGCCGCACCGCCAGATGGGAAACGCAAACAGCCGGCGCTGGAGGCGAGCACCCTTGGCGCGTGTGAGCGGACCACTCGGCTGCCCCTTTTGCATGGCCGGCTCCACATCGCTAGATCGCGGGAAAGTTGCGCGTGCACGCAGCACGTGAAGCCGTTACGCCATGAGAAAGCACCATTCGACGCGCCTCGTTGTGAAAGCAGGACGCCATCGGAGGTCACTCTCACTGGAAAACCACAGTGGAAATTGACCTTCTTATTAGAGGGTTTAGTACTGGGTGCCCCAAGTAGTAGGAGCCCCAGGCTCTTACGTCCTTTTGTACTCTCCCTGCTTTCTTCTGTCGGACAGCCGGAGTACAAAACAATGGAAGAGCTTGGGGCCCCTATGGTTGGGACGAAAACATATTATACGGTTGAACCCCTTTTAAGAGACGCTGATGTAACAGGCAGTTGGGCATAAGAGTGTCCCTACGTCAAAGTGCCTATACGCAGTACTACACAGTGCCTACATCAAAACAGGGGTTGACGAGAAAATGAGAACAAGGTACCCTGCTGATAAGGGACACCTCATATAAGGAACGAGAACTGCTTCCCGGAGCGTGTCTCTTATGAAATGGTTCAATTGTAATACAGAGTTCTAGTAATACTGGGGAGCCCAAGCCGTTGGATCGCCAAGCTCCTGCATTCTTTTGAATTCTTTTGTACTCTCCCCACCTTCTTCTGTTCCCTAGGCGCAGCCAAGGAGAGTATACACAATAGACAGCAAAAGCTTGCGTACGCAAGCCGCTTGGGGACCCGGCACTAAAGCTCTGAAGTCGGCAGTTTCAGAATAGCTAGGATACCCGAAGTTTTCCGTAAACAATCGTTCGCGTTTGTTGACACTGCGCATGCGTGATACCTAATGGGTACGCATATTATTTTTCAAAATGAGTTTCAGTGCTGGGGCCCCCAGGCAGCTTGCCCTTAACCAATGTCTTGCGCTGTTTTGTGTACTCTCCTTGTGGGCGGCTGGCGAACAGAACGCGGGAAGCGTACAGGAGAACGCTATATGGCTCGTATACCCAACGGCTTGGGGTCCATGAAGTGAAACTCCCAATAGCGCCGTACCCAAGGAAGGCAAATCCTGCGCTTCCGATCCTAAGGCTTCCTATTAGAGAGTTTTAGTGCCGGGGAACCCTAGCCGTTGGGTCCCTGCGTTCATTTGTGTTCTCCCGGTTTGGATAGCAAACCCAAACCGCTCATTATTATACCAGGTTAACCTCCCTGCCCTTTCCCTTTCATCTATTTCTCTCTCTCTCTCCTCTCTCTCTCTCCGCTTTCTTCTGTTCGCCAGCCGCACCCAAGGAGAGTACAACGGAACGCAAGGGCTTACGTATGCAAGCTTCGGGGCCCCGGCACTAATTAGTGCCCTGGACAACTAGCTGTTAGGTACGCACGTTTTTGCATCCTACGGTTACATCTCCCCACTTTATTCTGTTTGCCAGCCTCAGCCAAAAAAGAGTAAAAAGGAACGCAAAGGCTTGCGTACACAAGCCCCTTTAGAGTCACTGGCACTCAAGCCTTCTATTGTAGCAAATAAAAGAGGCAGGGATTCGAAAACCAATGTTAATGAGCGTGGCTGTACGTTCAACTCGCTCTAGGATTACACCCGGCTGCTCTTGCTTCATTGCAAAAGTTGTTTTGTTAGACTTGCTTAGGTTTCTATACACGCTTCTGAGCCAATCATAAGCGGCTTTTTCGTTGGGTACCAAAATTGGAGAAGGTGGCTACACAGAAAGAATTCGAAGATTAGGAGACTGTGTTTAATTGGTTGGAATTCGCATATATTTGCGCAAACCATAAACGAGCTGCATGCATCGCAACGCAGGAGACTGCTAATGGACTGTTGCTTTGTCGTTTTGCTACTTCCTCATTTGATAAGCCAGGATTTAACTGGATGCAGTCGAGTGTCAAGTTTCGCGAGTACAACGGCTGAAATTCGGAGTCTCGTATTCACGAAACGTTCCGGTGCCGCGATATTGTTGATGTCAAGAAAACATCGTGTGTCCACTCCTGCCGCTGGACGAAAGCCTTAGATGCCTCATCAAGCGCAAAAATTGACCGATGTCCCGAGTCGGCGATCCTTGTCGGCGGAGTCAACTCGAGTGATGCAAAAACTCGTCATCGCGTGATGACTTCACAAACCACCAAAAATTGTGCCGTCATCATGTGACATCATTGCTTGGTCAAAGGTGGGCCGATCCCGGAGGCAGTGCAAAACAAGTGGAGTTGCAGAAAGCTGACAATGCCTCCGATTCTGGAAGGGATTGCAAAACCACCATAGTTGCGGAAAGCTTTCGGAGGGGGGCGTGTAAGAATGAATACATTGACTTAGAAGAAAGAAATGAAGATGGTTTTCGCCTTCGAGTCGACTGAGGCGGATGTTTAAGAGACCGTATGAGTTGTTTTACTATACGGGTGTTTAAAACAGCGAAATCTCGGAATGAAACATAATGCGAATATTCCAGAGAAAAAAATATATAGCCGAACGGCGAAACGAATGTCCAATACTTCACTACTTCTAAAGCAATACGAAACGTGTAGCTTCCGCGATGTCCATTTTAATTTATTGGCGCTGGCGGATTTCCTGTGTGAATTGGAGCACCTTATAGACGAAGCTATTTCAAATTCAGTCCTATAGGATATCACATGCAGTCTGAACTGCTGGATGTACACGCGCCCGTAGACAATGAAGACCCGCGCATAGAGCAAAGCTTAGTGTAGACAATAATAAATATATGTGGGAGTTCTACGTGCGAAAACCACGATATGATTATGAGGCACGCCAGAGTGGAGGGCTCCGGAAAGTTCGACCGTCTGGTGTTCTTTAACGCGCCCTGATATCGCACAGTACACGGGCCTCCGGCATTTCGCGTCCGTCGAAGACGGCCGCGGCTGGGATCGAACCCGCGACTTTTGGGTCAGCAGCCGAGCACCGTAACCACTGTATCACCGAGGCGAGCAGTGATATGCACCACGCTCAAAACGTGGTACATACCTATATACGTGCTAACTCGTGCGATTTGCGCTGTATATGTACAAAAGATGTTCAGTGAATCCAGTGTATGACCACGGCCGCTACATTCTTCTTCTTTTTTCTTTCTTTTTTGATGTAGCAGCCGTGGTATAACGGCAAGCAACAGTGTTGTAAGAAACACGCTGCGGGTATCATCACCGCGTGCAAAAACATTTCGCTCCCTCACGACGACGCATACATGCAACTCTTCATATACGCCCATCAACGCTGAAGAGAACAACGGCGACCCCTTCCGCATTGCTCATCAGAAACGCACCGCCCCAGACACCGATTCCGCGAAACGGGCATGAAGTCGTGCTGCCCACACACACACACACAATCGCGTTCGCCGTTCCACATCTGTCAGCCTGGGAGTCATAACGCCTTCCACGACTATGCGAATCGAGGAACCCGGATATTACGTATCATCTTCTGCATCGAACACGAGAAACTTACACTGTGCGATATAGTGCGATATCTACACAACTACACGGTAATCGAGAACGCTTTTCTTTTTCTTTTTTTTTGTGGCCTCTTGGAACAGTTTAAGGGGTCTGTCATCCAAATACCGCCTGACATGGGCAGTTTTGTATTCAAGAAGTAAATTTCCTCCCAGCTTCTTTCCCCTACAGGATATAACAAAACCGCATATAAGGAACGCATCACCAATTATATATATACCTCAAGTTCGTTATAGACTGGGAGTTAACCAAAACTGAGCCTTGTTGACTACCTACCTTACAACGTGGACCATGACAAAGTCCACTGTTGATGCCACCCACGTGGTAACAGTTCAGAGCTTTATTTCACATGCGGTCGATCCGTCCGGTAGCCACGCACAAAATGCACGTATGCGCCCTTAGACCGGGTAAATGAATGCACCTACGTTTAGTGCACAGGCCTGCTCGTTGCATAACCGAGTTAGAATGTAACAGTGTCCAGAGTAGCGTGGTTGCAGTGGTATAAGGTGGCGCTCAGAACACGACCAGACCACGACAACGAGTTTTCGTGCGCTAAGCCCAACGTGTGAAAAAAATAAAAATAAAATAATAAAGAATGGAGGACACCCTAACTTTTTACTCATCTTGTATAAGGCACTTGCACATTTGCGTTCGTGTGCCCTGGTGTATTCTTTGGGTTAACCATGTGTTTTGTCACGCTGCCGAAACGGATGTCAGAAGTCACGTAGAGAGAAGATCTGCTCGGCCAGGTGCCGCAGCGACCCCACCTGGCCACACAAAAACCGTCTCCTCTTTTAGTGAAGTATATTTCCATTGATTTTCATTAGTTATCCAGGCAGTCTATTGGCTCTTAAGCAAACTTTATGGTCCGAGTCGGCAGGGGGGTGCAATAGGGGCACCTCCTGCCCTCCCCCAACACTTGCTACCCCCCCTCCGAAACCGCGCCTACGTTGCCCCCCCCCCCCTCCTCCTCCGCAATGCAACACGGGTTTGCACCCCCAAGACAAAATCTTACCGACGCCCATGCATATGTATCCAATATAACTTAAGAACCATCGATTTCGCACCAGCGTTATATTTTACAATACATCTTCTGAATATTCGGAAAACCGGACGTAAGTGCTCGACCGGAAGTGCTCTGAAAAGGAACGAAAGTGTCACTCAGTCCTCGGTCCACTAAAGCGAAGGAGGATGCCGCCGCGCCTCTAGTCAGGTTCTCTCCCCTGCTGCAGACGGGAAATGAAAAATGCGACGGGAGATGGGTTGAGCGAGCCGAAGTGCTAGGCTGCGCGCGGTGGGCTTAAGCGGCACGTGTCGATGCGCGTGTGCGGGGGCTCCCTGAGGCCCGAGCCCCCTCGAAGGGCTGCCGCATCCCTGGAGGAAACACGTGCGACGCTCCAGCGGCACCGCAGGCGCCGCTACCCATTGCGTCACGCGTGTCTGTAGCTTTGTGTGTGTGAGGGTAGTGCGCCCGGCTCCAGCGTTCGCCCAGCTCCAGCGTTAGCCCAAACTGACTCCACTCCTTCCGTCGGTCGCACTCACACTTTCATTCCACCCTCTCGCTGGATCCCGTACCGAGATGAGAAAAGGCGAAAATGCTGTGAAGGCGCAGAACGTTGACTGAATTCCAGTAGTGAAGCTTGCTGGACAAGTAGGTGATTCATGGCGGTAAGAAGCGCGCGAACATAGTAGCACGGGACCGGGAAGGAACGTACACGACGGGCGATGATTATGAACTCCTTATTTCCTGCGTTTGCCGCGTATCAAATGCGAACGATCAGCAGGCGTTTCGTATACGATTTATCAGCAAGGTGGTGGTTCGTGTTTATACGTGCCAAACGAGGAAATAAAGATTTCATAATCAGCGCTCATGTCGCTGTGTATGTTCCTTCCTCGTCCCGTGCTATTATGTTCGCGCTGTTGTTATTGTCATTGACTGAACGCCCTTAGTTTTATCTGAAGGACGCACTGTGTACGCATTGTTATACATTTGGACAGCCGTGCTGTTTGTTTGTTTTTCCTTCTCTCTCTCACTGTACAGTAATTTGCATCGAAGCTGCATATAGCTTGGAGGGGTAAAAATGTGGTGGTCCGTGAGTGCGCAGAAACTATATACGATGAAGAAGCAGCATACGCTACCTCGGAGGGTCTCCGGGTCTCCTAAGGTTTTGTCAGCACACAGGGTTGATACCCGCCGCAGCATGAATCGCTACGCATGAAGTCCTTCAGGTGTTCCTTATATCCTTTGAGCTAGCGTCACCAAACGCAAAGGTCGAAGCGCGCATCTCTGAAATGTGGTGATATAGAAATCAAAGGCTACAAAAGGAGACCGATAGATCCCAGCTCGTGATGAACATCGGGGGCCGCACGATTCACCTTCGCTGGTTACTCATCTGTACCGAGTGCGTTCATTTATTAACGCGGTAGCGTTACAGAGCTCGGTTCGCGGAAATTCCGGCGTCGTTGGTAGTGAGCGAAAAATCAGCGTTGTCCGTGAGTGAAAATGCGAGATATATGCAAATAAATTAATGATAAAGAATCTTCGGCCCGACTGAGAATCGAAGTCAGGCCTCCTGCGCGGCAAGCACGTGTTCTACCCCGGAGCTGCGCCAGTGCTTGAAAATGTCACGTAAGAAAAAGCTATAAGAACGTCATATAGTGGGTGGAGTCTTCTCTACGCATATATCACTGGGTGGCACAATCGTAGGATTGCACAAGTCGTCAAAACAAGTGAACTGCGCAACGAGTGGGTGCATTTAAAGCTGTCCACGGGTTACAAAGTGTGGAGCTGCGCGTGACAAAATAGGGACGAGTAGTGGGTATTTCGCCAGTTCGCAAAAGAAAGAATTATGGCGTAGTCTATGCGTGGGCACTTAGCAACTGTACATCCAGCAGACATTCTAGGATAGTTTGAAAAGGCCAATGTTATACGCGCACAAACGTTACTTTCATTACGGGATGGTTGAAGACGATGCGCACGGGGCCCGATTACGCTATCGCGTTCTATTCTTGAAAGCGAAGCGCAAGCGCCATTCCTAGCTTTTATTATTTTTTATGTAACCAGAACTCCGGGATCCAGCAAGACAGAAAGAATTGGGGGACAGGCCAATACTGTGAGTTGCATCTTAAACCTGTGCAAACTAATTTCCTAGAACAATTTACTGTTTTCTAAAAAAAAAAAAAACCGTCACGCGCCGCCGCTCGCCTCACCCTGTGGTTTGGCTGTAATTGTTGACAGAGGTTGTTGATAGTTCCTTGCCGGAAATTGACATTCAGAACGACCCTTGAGGTCATTCCTAGTTGTAATTCCTATTAGAGCAGCGCTGTTTGATGTTACTATTGGCGCTGTTGCAGTTCCTTTAGAGCAGCGCTGTTTGATGCGCTGTAACTGTATCCTTTTTAGCTGAATGCAGCAGGTGTCGGGTAACCATGAGCGTTGCTCAGCTGCATTCCAGTCTGAGTGACTAATCGATCAGGAAGTTTGACTCCTTCGCGAATCCCAAACTTCGAAAGCTTGACCTTGCGGTAAACTGCAGCGCACAGAGCGCCGCGTTCTTCGCCACGACTACGAAGACGTCCTGCAGGCCAATGCAAACTACATGCACTTACGAGCGCAAAAGTATTGTGGATTCAGCCCAAGGTTCTTAGTACCAACGAACGCAAATTCATCTCCTATAGGCTTCCAGAAGAGGCAGAGCGTGGCCCGGGCTCCACGCCAGCTCCGCAGCGAGGTCGCATCGCAGCAGACCTCGCAGCCGCGACACTTCCTGCGCGCCCCTCTGTGCTTCCGCCCTCACACTGGGTTTGTGTGTGCGCTGGGGGGGGGAGGGGGGGGGATGCAGAAGGGGGGAGGGGGGATGGCGTCCCGCCGCAGGCCCCGACCGTCAGGCCGGCGGGTAGGCGTGGGAGCGAGGCGCGCGGCGTGGCATTCTCCGGCCGGCGTTGTCCACGCATCACCGAGCAGGCTCGGCGGCGCGCGCGACGAGTACACGCACGAACGTTCTGGCGCAGCAGCCGACCCCGGTGTTCAGCCATCCGTCGGTGCCCCTGGGCCCATGGCACGCAGTCAGCAGCCCGGGGCCACGCGAGCACGCAAACACTCCGGTGCGCGCGGGCGCACAGCGGTTGCTATATAGTTCGATTCGGAAAAAGTTGGGAGCCAGTCAGCACGAAGCTCGAAACCATGCACGAAGTTCTTGCACGCCCGACACGCGTGATGTACTCGTGGGTTGTTGGGCTGGCGTCGGGTATGAGCCGCTGGTTAGCGGTGAGAGATGCGAGAGTTGAACATCGCATATTATACGGGGTCGAGACCAAAATAGCTGAACCAAAGAAGCATCTTGCACAAAAGCCGTGTAGCGTTCGTGAAACTCTAAAATCGGAAACATTATGACAAGAGTCTCGTGGGCCTCCTTGTGCGTCGCCGACATTTGTTATGCAGGCAGGACGCCTCCGTGGTTTTGAAGACGATAGTCTTTCTTGGGGAACTTAAACGCAGAAATTTTGGTCTGTCTTTCTGTCTGTCTATCTGTTTGTCGGCACGTCACTCGATTCAGCCACCCGGCCAAAGTTGAACCACTTGCTTACCGCCCACCCATCCTGAACTGGTACGGCTGTTCCTACTTGTGAACGTTGTCGATCAAAAATAAATATTACGCATATCTGAGGCGCAACATCATTAGGTAAGTGTTAGGTGGTGTGTTCCTTTAATAGAAAATACATAGATACGCAATTTTAAAGACCCTAGTTTCTTAAGCAGCGCTGAAAATGCGACTGCACTGAAACTTGCCTTCCACCGTGCCCTCTGCACAAGCTCATGTTGTGTTTCGGTTTTGGTTCAGTATTGCATTGTACGAATGGCAGGGGACGCCGCTCTAGCATTCCTGTTTTACCCAGGCGACGTGTAAATAAGAGAGTTTGTGGAGAGCACTCGTTGAGTGCGGACGTTTCTTCTCTTTCGGCGCATCGCGCCAAACCGCGTGTTCGGGCTGGCCGGCATTCCCGCCGGTCGCGTTGGTCACCGCTGGTCTTCACCTGCCGCTGCGCCGGGACTACCAGCCCGCAACACAGCACTCATGTTTCCCGACGTATTGCCAGATGGCGTCCATATCTCACGCAGCGTAAGGTCCCTATATTTATAGAGGGACTTTAACGCAGCGCCTCTTCTATCGTCTTTAGGCGACATTTGCAGCGAAGCACGCAGATACGCGGCCAATTTTTGTTTCTGATTTCGGCTATTATTAAGCTTTCTTGTCACATCTCTCTCAGAGTTCTTATAATGTGCAACTGTAAGAAGAAGTAGAAGAAGAAGAAGATGTTTAATGACGAGAAGGAGGAGAGGTCGGCCTGGAAAACGGGTTTCTGGCCTGCTACTCCTCACGGGGGTAAGGGGAAAAGGGACTGTATGTATGTTAATATCAAACAGAACGCACGAAGCAGTCATTGTATACCTACGATTTATGCTACTCTGCAAGAAGCCACTGACGTAATTGGGGGTGCCGAAAGTGACGAAAGCACGCGCACTTGTGGCAGGAATCTTGTTTCCCATCTTATAGTAACCATAATGAAACTTGATAACTGCCCTTGCTTAGTCTGGTTTTACTGATGGCCACAAGATCTCGATACCAGCTCGTCTGACTGCTACTGACTGTATTCACAAACACGTCTTACGCTAAACATTTTTGGCAAGAGAATATTTCAACCAATCACGATGCGGGACGTGCAATTAGCGAAGCTGGCTGACCAAGTGGAAACGCGCTCGAAGGAGAAGTTTTGTGAATTTGGTCCCAGCTCTCCCGCATTCCGGCTGAAAGCCGGCAAATTTTAATTTTAGCGCCTGCTTTCACATGCATACAAACTTCTAAAACTTTCCCTTAGTACTACAGTGAGATAAACAATGTTTTTACGGCACGTTGCAGGAAGACGATTTTCCTGTTCGATACGAGTGACGCCGCGAACTGACGACGTGCATCCCGCTGCGCGGGCTACGGTTTCTGCCTGGCGACGCAGCAAGGCAACGCACGCGGCCGGGTGGCCTGCTTCAATGGGGCTCCAATTTGTAACCTCCCCATCCACGCGCTTCCTCCTTTATCATTTGTATTTTATTTTGCGGCCGCGGTTCTGGACCCTCGATTCCGGCGTTCGTTGAAGGCGGCTCGTCACCTCACTTGTTAGGTTCGCGACAGAAAGGGATGGATTGGATTGAGCGAACCTCCGGTGCGGGCTACACCCAAAGCGACGACCACACCGCTCGCTGGCTCCCGACCTGATTGAATCTTCCTGTCCCTAACCCTCCACCCCCGTGCCACCCTTACATTTGTGCGCATTTAAACGTGACTTGGGCGGAAAAGTTGAGGCACGGTCCGCTTCCAGTACTCTTCAGTATCGTCTAAGTTCGGCCATCGCCATTTATATTCTGAAACTTCGTTTACATATCGCCCGAAGCAGTGAGGTCGAACGTAGAACTTCCAAATTAATGGTTCTCACATTGTTGGGGACCCTATAGTATCAGGCGTTCAATTTTAGTTCTTGCCGCCTGCGGTGACTAATTCGTGTCAAGGCCATACATTGTTCATTGTGTTAGAAAGAAGAACAAAACAATGCATCGTTGGAAAGAGAGAAAGAGGTGGGGGGGGGGGGGGGGGAGGAGGAGGTAGGGTTGGCACGTATTGCGTCGCCATGCGTCTTCGTCAAAAAACATCGAAGCCACTGTGCGCGTTGCCAAGGTTGTCGTCGAGCCCCCGTGCACAGTGCCGCCTCTTCGATGCCGAAGATGTGTACTCGTGAAAGAGGCATAGCCCCTCTTTAAAATCCCTTATTTCTAGTTCCGTGTGCTGCGAGATCAATCTTGCGGCAAGGTGTGCCGCGTTGTTAACCTTGAGGACGCGGGTTCGATTTGCGGTCACGGCGGTTGCATCGCGGTGAGGGGGACGGGGGGGGGGGGGGGGGGGCGAAATGTAGAAACGCCAGTGTACTTAGATTTGCGTGCTCGTTAAAGAACGCCAGCCGGTGAAAATTATAAAGGGGAAAAGCCTTAGATGCATCATCAAACGCGAAAATTGACCGGCGGCATCGGTGTCAACACGAATGATGAAAAAAAAAAAAAAAGTCAGCATAGCGTGATGATGTGACGTCGTCATGATGTCACAGACCACCAAAGTTTGAGACGTCGTCATTATACGCCGCATAACATGACTTCATATCATGCGCCATCGCGTCACATCGTCGCTTGGTCAAAGTTGGGCTGATCACGGAGGTAGTGCAAAATTACGGTAGCTGTAGAAAACTTTCTGAGGGCGGCGGTGCATATCGTACATCGACTGAGAAGAACTAGAAGAAGAAGAAGATGGCTTTCGCCTTCGATTATTCTTAGAGGATGCATAAGGTACGCTGTGAGTTTTTAGGGTGTCTCCCACTACGGTGTTCACTTCGCAGTCATACGCTTGCTTAGGCAAGTAATATTCCAGAATTCAATTCTGCGAAACCTGTAGAAGGTCCAGGTACCAGTTCTTGTTGCTGGCACAATGAGTCAAAAACTTTCGAAGAAGTTCACAAATGCAATGCTAGAGAAAAGCTGAACCACGTATACCGTAATCTCCCATGTTCATATAATATAGTGTATGCAAACTTTGTATGCGAGGATTTATTTGTTTTTGCTTTTTTTTCTAACATGCAATTTACGACGGCTGCGATGTGGCTTTGCTGGCTGGCTGACAATCACCAGAACAGTGAGATGTTTTGGAATGCAGCCTTGTATGCATTGGTGTCCAATGCCTACCCGCTGCTGTCTTCACGAACACATTCAGAGGCAAGAGCTCGCTTTTGACTATAAAAACACATGCATGGACCCATATAAGGGGCGCGGAAAAGCTATTATTAATTTCGCGGCTAATACCATTCGTAGGACTCGGGCGGAAACATGCTACCGAACGGTGTTCTGAAGAATATTTCTTTCCTCCTTATTTTCTTCGCACTGACAGGCCCCTACATGTAATGGTCAAATAACAGCCGTGGTCTCAGACAAAAAAAATCTCTTTAAAAAAAGTTAAAAGAGCGGGAGTGACAGTTTTGCTGTGCATCACATCTCAGCTCCCGATGAGCTGAAGCAGTCTTCTTGGTGTTCCGTAACCGCAGCTAACCGTCTTTAACGTGGAGGCGAGAACGTAAAGTAAGAAAATGGAAAACAAATACAGCTATATACGCCAGAAAATTGCGAGCGGTATGTGTCACTGTCGTAGACATGGCGCGGCAACATGAGACGATGGCACGCAATTCGTGACATCCAACCGACTCCTAGCTCACCGCCCACCTTTCTCCTTCCCTTTCTTTATCTTTCTTTCTTTTCTTTTTTTTAAGAAAAGCGTTTATTGCTCTCCAATCATATTACGCGCCAAGCTCATTTATCTTTTCCGTGCCGCGAGTCCCCATCCTTTGGCCCATTTTTCATTTCTACGTGAATCATTCAAGGAAAGGAACACAATAAACCGAAGCTTCCTCGGGCTATGTGTCTTCCCTCTTTTTTTATTTCAGTTCCAACCCTTTCTTTATTTTTGTTTGTTTTTTCTTTCCCTACCATCTTCTTGTTCCCAGAGCATCATCCCGCGGCTGTGTGCCGCGAGGATGGACAGGGCTGCGGAGGATCAAATTTGCGGTCTCTCGCTCCAACGTCCGTTCCGGGAGAAGCGTCATCTTCAGCTCACTCCGGCGTGCTTCGTCCCTATTTATTTTTCTCCCCAAATTTTCCTATTTTTTTCTCCCCAATTTTTTTTATTGCACTACTCATAAAGTTTCTCGTTTCCTGAGAGGCGCGGCAGACAGAAAGCGTGAAATGAAAAATACAAAGAAAGAAAATCAAAGGGGAATAGCGGAAGACGCAAAAAGGACAGGCAGGAAACAAAAGGACTGTAGGGAACTGAAGGATGAGAATGGGGAAGCGCGGAGAAGTAGGTATGAAGGGAAGCTAGGGAAGATGGAGGGGGTGCTGGAAGAGGGGGGCGAGGGGACTATTGCATTGTGAACCACGTTTCTACTACTCGCCGTATTTTCCCCTTCTTTCCCTCCGCGTTCTTCCTGTCGATTGAGGCGAGCTTCGATCGATGCTGCGGCTCGTCCTCCCCACCCCTACGTCTCCCTCTTTCTCCCCGTTTTTTTTTTTCCTTTTTCTTCTCCCACCTTGCAGTACCGTACTTTCCGGGCTACACGCAGCTCGTTCGCGCGGTTTGAGAAATCGGAGCCTCAAGCGAAGCGACGCTTTTTTGTCCCAGTATACAAATGTATGAGCAAACGCTGACATTGTTTACGCGTTGATTTTCGTCGTATTCAATGGGGAGTGTTGCAGGGTGCAAGGGTTGGTGGGGTAGTTCGTTTCAGTTTGAATCGCTTTAAAAGCAAACCCGCCTCTGAGTGCATGAGCGCGACATGGAATTGACATTTTGCAAAAAATTCGTAAGTCGCCTTTCCCTCAAGAATATTTTCCAGACGAAGATTCCCGTTCACTGGCCGCTTTTCTCGCTCAAAGCGCTTTCACTCCTCCACAGCCCAGTGAAGGTGCGCCAGCATCACAAAGGCTTTTAAAAAATTACCGCAAGAATGTACTGCCCCGTTGTAAGCTGTGTGGCGTACAGAGAGAAAGTGGAGAAAACGAAAGAAAGGAAATGCAGGGTCCGCAGGGTTTAGTGTTGTATAAGAAAATTAGTTTACTAGTCGCTGATAGAGGTTGTTCATGGGGAAAGCGTGCTTGCTCGCGCATGCGCAGTGACTATTTTGCAATGTGTCAATTGCTGTAGCTGCCATGTCTACATTTTCAGCGACGGCGTAAAGGAGGCTGCAGGCCAGTGCATATGACCAACTAGACAGCTCTGCGCTACAGTTTGCACGCAACAGTAATCTCAATTAAGCGAACTATTGGCCGTCTCAAATACTGGCTGGTAAACTATTCACTGACTCATGTCCCGCAGCGTAAAATCTCACGTGTTAGATCAGAGTTCCTATTTCACGAAGTGTTTGTGTATTTGTATATGTGCTGCCTGCCCAACAACATATTAAGGTATATATAGAACGTGTCGAAAGTCAGCGAAAGATTTCGTAAGGCACGTGGCCGTGAAGGGACTGTTTTCAGAGCTGCTTATCTTAAGCTTACAAGCGCACGGTGAGTCTCAATGAAACAACGTTTATAAGCTCAAAAAGAAACTGGATGCGTGTCATTGATATCGCCTGGTTGTGGCAACGTGGTCCGGCAGCAGTCGATGTGTTTTTTTCCGTAAAGTAGCGTAATTCAGCGACGCATATTGCCCGTAGCGTAAAGAAGAATACGAAGAGAGTGTTTTGTAACCATTCATTTTACCCCCTATCCTCCTCTGCTACTAAGTCGTATGCGGCCGTGTTACCGACATGCCCGGTATCCCACCCACCTTCAGGCGCGAAACGGTGACATGAGGAACGGAAGATGGAATGAATTGTTACGAAACAAGGGTTCCTAAACAGTGTTTCGTAACGATTCGTTCCTTTCTTTTTCTTATGCTCTCTTTTTGCTCCTACGTCATTCGAGCAGACACTGCGCATGCATCTGTCATTGTCGTTGAGCCCAGCGACTCAGCTGGACAGGTGACACGAAAAAATAAAAAATAAAAATTTAGGCAGCTTCGCAATAGTGGGGCCAAGCCTGAAGGAAGTGCGGAGCCTGGTTGGAATTCTTTGTTTTTCTTCATTTTCTCTTTTCCCGTTTTTTCTGTTTCTTTTTCTCTCCTATTTCTAGCTTGTTTCCTCTTTTTTTCTGTTTTTATACTTAGTTTTGCCTGCGTTACGCCAAGCGACGACAGCATACGACAGCACGGGCCCCCAAAAGTGCTCCACACTTAAAAAAAAAAAAAGCATTGGGAAGCTAAAATATCATATCGTTATGAAGTACGACTTTTTTCCTTACCGATAAGCATCGGCGGCTCGCCGCAGCGCCTAGTTGATTACACCCCAGTTCAGTTGTCATGGAACTATATACACAGCATGGATGTCAATATCGCTTGACGTCCAAGATCAACAGCACGCGTGAAATACGGGTCTGAGCCTTTGAAGGCGACATCTTCCCGGGCCTTCTCAAGTAGTTTTTGGAACAAGGTGTGGACGATGTCCAATAACGATAACTTTTGACCGAGTTCAACTGCCGCATTTGTTCGCATACAGCCAGCGCCGGCTCACGTTGCTCAACGTGGTCAAATGATAGCTATAATGTTGGTTATTTCGCCACTATATGATAATGTTTTCTATAATGTTGGCCGTCTGCTGTTACGTAAGGAACACCCGTCTTCCTTCAATCTCAGTTGACATGGCGGAGTTGTGTGCCATCTTCTCGTAATCCGACGCTAATCTCATTTGAAATACAAACGCGTTGTGCGCGGTCTGTAGCCCGGAAACTTCGTCTGCTCTTCCCCGACAAGTTCGCGCAGGGCTTTGTGGATGTCTTTTTTGTTCGTGAAGGATGCAACGTTCGGCAAGTGGGCGAGCGCGCTCCCTGAAAGGGTGGCTTCTCCTCAGCAGCCGCTGGCCGTTGAAGTACGCGAAGGGAGAGCGGCGACGCACGCGGACGTTGGGCGGGCGACGTCCCGTGGCCCGAGAGTGTTGTGCAGTGAAGCGCACCGCACTGGGGAAAGAAGAGAGGGATGTAGGGATGCGGAAGGGAAGCGTCGCGGAGGAAGATAGAGGGGGTCGGCCTGGGCTTCTCCCGTTTTTTTTTTTTGTTTTTTTTTTTGGTGCTGCTGTCGCTGCGTTGCCTCCTCCGTCACACTGCTCTCCTCCTCTTCCTCCTTCTTCGTAGTCTCTCGCCTCTTCGACCTCTCTCCGCAGTTTGTCTCGCACTTGTTCTTTCTCTCATACTCCGCTGCTCTTGTATTCGCAGACGTGTCTACTCTTTCTGACAGGAGAGCGCGAAGCAGAAAGTTTTCTTTTTTTTTTTTTTCCTTCGTCGACACCTCCTCTTCGTTTCCTATCCGTTTGCCGTTCTCGTGGGCACGACCGACGTTGTTTGCTCTGTCTTTTTCCCTTCCCTCTTTGCGTTCTTCTTTTGTTTACTTTATATATCATTTGACGCGGTGTCCCGAACGTTCCAGCTGTTTTCGTTCTCACTTTTTTTCCTTTTTTTTAATGCAGTTATCCTGCATCACGAACAAACTTTGCTAGTTCGTGAATTGTGTCCCGTCGGTCACAATTAGGACGTCAAACTCTTTCACGGAACTCGCGTTACAGCTCTGTTGAAAATAAGCTCATCTTCACATTCTTTTCTTTATCAATGACAGCAAGAGATTTGCGACTCTAGTTTGCGTATGATTCCACGTACTTCTTGCATCTCAAGGCTCCAAGTACGTGTCGTTACATTAATTAAAATATCAGGTTCTATACGTACGCCCCGAAGAGGAAATGTGATTGTGAGGCGCACCACAGTATCAGTGTGTAGTAAACATGTCGTGGGACAGTGTGCACCCTGAGAATTAATTAAGTCGTCCATTGCTTCCGTGTCCTTCACAACAAGCCGGCGTTTTTCACCGTAGCTGGTGAGCGCCACAGAGCACTTTGTAAATGGTACGGGCAACGTCATTAATTATGAATCGCCCCTGATCAGCCGCCGCTTGCCATGAGCCATAATAGACATACAGCTGTATTTCTGAAAAGCAATACCTATCTATCTGTCTATTTATCTACACATACACACACACGCATATATATATATATATATATATATATATATATATATATATATATATATATATATATATATATATATATAATATGACATGCAGCTTACGCGCAATCAGTGCGGCCGCCTGCACACAGCAGCACCCTCAAGCAATTTCGTATATATTAAGCAGTGACCTTCGTTTTTCTGGCGAGTAATCAAGCCAGCACAACTCTTGTTTTCGCGAACGTACGCGAAACTGTCGCGAAACCGAAGACACTGTATCTAATGCTTGCGAGCCTAATATAGTGATCGCGTGCGTTCACTTATTTCCTTGTTTTCAGGATATACACGCACCTGAGGAAACAGAGTGAACACACTTATAATTAACTAGTCATACGTGTATTCGTGCACAGCGGTGTCAGTTCTATTCAGATATACATTACATGGGTAGGTGTGAAAACTTTCAGGCACAGAGCACCTCCGAGCTACTCCATTACTCTGTACAGTGCAGCATCCATCTATGATTTCCTTAACGGTGTCGTTATCAAACCACGGCTGTCAATAAATAATAAATAAAATAAGAACAAACGCGACATACATAGATCACATTTGTCTTTGTGTCTCTAAGAGACAACAAGTGACAAAAAAAAAATAATCCCGCACATGACCTACCGATCACAATGACAGCCGTGGACAAGTCTGTAAGAGTAAATTTTGGTTGAAGTTATTTGCGACCACTCAGGATGGCCCCGGTCTATTATATAAGAACTGTTTGCGCAGGTTATCATGTCTCCAGAAACAAAAAAGAACGTGCAGTTCACGAAAGCGTATTACGCAAGAAAATCGTGAAGAAATCAAACAATCGAAAAATAATGTTTTCCCTCCTTCCTACCTATACTGCCTCCTCACCTTTTTGCGTGATATTTAATTGAAGCGCTTGACAGAATGCCGTGAGGGACATCTTGCGGAGGAAGCGGTTGTTCCGTGAACTTTCCCCGCATCAACTGTACAATATTGATGTGCGATATGCTAGCGTCTCCTATAGTTAGCTCGGTGGTTCAGCGACTTGCCTCAGGAATAGCGTTGGTCCCGGGCTCGAATCCCGAATGGGTTTCCTTTGTAGCGTCGTGCCAGAAACGGGTGGAGAAAAAAATTGAAACTTTCAATATACGCTATGCGTAAGATCCCTTCCCTAACTAAAGCAAGAAATTCCACACCGCCCCTTATCCATGTGACTCGAAGGCGAATTTCTTCGCAGTTGATTGTATAGATGCACTAGCGTTCATACGCCACTTCAATATTTATTGATCAGAGGCGTGCCTTGACCCCCCCCCCCCTCAGCAAAACTTTGCAAAGGAAGTTCTTGGTAAGAATATCTCGTGTGAGTCATATCTTTCAATGAAAACATCCTTACTGGATTGCAATCACTGATAACTCGTATGTGAAGGTACTAGATCGAAATGCCTATCGTTGAGCACCGATTACGCGAGATATTCGTGTTTAAGTGCGTTGACATCCTGATCGGAAAAGCTAATTATACAGTGACGTACTCATGAGTTGACTCACTCAGACTCACTCAGACTCAGATCGAGCCGTGAGTCTGAGTCTGAGTGAGTAATATTTAGGTGAGTTTGAGTCCGATTGAGTCTGGCTGAGGAAAATTTCGGTGAGCCCGAGTCCGAGTGAGCCCTAAGGGCAAAATATATTCCATGAGTGAGTCTGAATGAGTTCCACATTTTTGGCCGACCTATATTGATGAGGCATCTAAGGCTTTCGCCTTAACAAAGGACATACTAATACGACACACGCACAACTAAAGTATATAGTTTGTGTGTTAACTGGTGCACCAACGCCGATCACGCGATATGCCGACGCGAGCTTCTAGAAAGCCCTCCGGGCCGGCTCTTCCATGTATAACGCTGTAAGCCGGGGGCTGCTGTCCCTATCAGCTGGTTGAAGTCCCAAGCCGAAGACGGCCAGCGGCTCGTGTCGCCGGCAACGACCTCGTCTTCCACGTCCTGCTCGCTTCACCTCCGGTGAGCGCCCGCATCGAGGATTACGTCTTCGTTAACGCTTAATTGAATTCATTAAAGCGGCAGGCCCCCGCTCGGAGGATTAGGAGCTTACCGCCGCTGCGTATAAGAGGGGGCGCTACGTCCACAGCCGTTTGCACCCTTCTCCCGCTTCACGTGACCCGTGGTATCAAACTAGAGACTCTATACTATATGCTGGGATTGGATAGGAACTTTATTTCCCAGTGAGCATTGTGGAGGAGGGTGAGGCAGAAGCCGGAAAGAAATGGCTTGGAAACCCTCAACGCTTGAAAACATATAACAGAGAGGCAGTGCAGCAAAACTTAGTCGAATTTAAAAACAAAAGAAATGAAAAGCACTAATAACAATAAAAACGAACCTCTCCTCCCCCGCCCCCCCACCGCCCCTTTTCTCTGACAAATAAGCAATAAACGAGAGACGAGACAGGCGTAAATAAAAAACAGTATGTTAATACATATATACGCGAAAAGCAATAAGTATATCGCCCACACATGTACAGGGTCGTACACATCTAAGGTCATCACCTCGTTAGTATTCAGGACCTCAGAGAAGCTGCTTTGTAACACACAATTCAGAAAATTATTATTGCGTTTATCGATATCGTGGTAAAGCGTCATATGACGGACGTTTCTCTCGTGGAGTAGATTAAATGGTCTAGTTTTACCGCCTTCAATCTATAGTGAGGTGTTCACCATATATAGATATGGTCGACCCTGTAGACTGACTGACGCGATAATTCCTAAGGCATACTGTGCATATTCATCACCCGAAACCGGAAGCGACCAACGTCAGTGGAGGTGCACCTTGCAATGTTCGCGTCGGTATACGTATACTCACAGAGCGATACTAACACACACACACACACACACACACACACACACACCACACACACACACACCACACACACACACACACACACACACACACACACACACACACACACACACACACCACACACACACACACCACACACACACACACACACCACACACACACACACACACACACACACACACACACACACACACACCACACACACACACACACACACACACACACACACACACACATATATATATATATATATATATATATATATATATATATATATATATATATATATATATATATATATATATCGTATACGCGCGAACACATCAGTGTATGCATATAAGTATGTAGTACAGTTTGTGTACAGTATGTAGTACTGTTGTTTACGGTCGTATGCTCTTCTTCCGGCTTGAGTTTCAATGAGAGCAAGGTTTCGTAATTATGCATATATATATGTTTTCGAGCTCACAGCGAGATTTGGTATATAGTTGCACAGCCGTTGTACGAGTCATCACGAGCGTCAACTGATTGAAAGCGTTTATGATGGATGCGCGAATCAAAGCCGTTTAGCGTGAGCGGCGAAATTTCGGTGTACCGAAATGCGCGCTATAAGGAAGTGTCGAGCTTAACGATCTTCTGAAGGCTTTGCAGAAAGTTCGATATCTTTGTTTTATGAAACATTACGGAGTAAAAAATAAAATCCGATGGGCAGTTCTTTACTTTTTTTTTGCGTTTCTTTTTACTCATGCAGCGCGACGTGTTTTCTGCAGCGTGACTGCAACATTGCTGACGTTTTGAGAGGCGAGCGCGTGATGGGCAGCATAAATCGCTCACAAACGCTCGGCTGCGGAGCGCGCTCACAAACGTTAGACTGAATCCTTGGGAAGTGCGAAGAGCTCTAATTCAAGCCGTTTGACGCCCATCACTAAGTTATTCAACCCTACAGAAGTCCCCGAATACGTACGAAGCGAACTTAGTTTAGATGCGTAGGCGAGAATAAACGTCGAAATCGCCCCGAAAAGAAACTGTGGATCTGAAAGAAAAATGCCTTGCTGCCGTATAAACACCTCGAAACGAGTGTATATATTAGTACAACGTTTACGGAATGCATGGTAGCGCTAATTCAAACTTGAAGGACAATGTATTTCGCGTCATTTAAAACTTACCCTAATTACAAGTGACTGTCTCGCGTTTGACAGCTAAGTAGCCGAAACGTGTCAGCTCACGTGCCATGATTGTTCATAAATCAATGTAATGTTGTCGGTGTATCGACATAATATTCCACGCGTTGCCAACACCAGTTCATAGTCGATATATACGCCAATTAAAGTAAGGCAATAACTATACATCTTAAGCATCTCCTTCTTCAAGCTCCTCTTTATACAACGTCGTAACGCCGAGAAACATTGTTCCATAAAAGCGAATGCAGGCGGAAACAAACAGTTCCACTTTGAAGCTATCTGCTTGTACACGTATACACTGCCACTTACTATCTCGTTTCCTGCGCTGATCTTTCCCTACAGATTAGCGCAGGAAGGCCCACGCGCCTCTTCTAATTTCCACCGAAAACTTCTCCCCATTTCCAGGGTGCACGCTTCAAAGACGGAACAACTACAGGCAGCAGCAGCAACAACCTAAAACTTCGAGTGCGCCTGTCACTGACAACGCGGCACATGCTAGGGGAGCGGCGGTCTTGTTTGATTTGGGTTCCTCTGTAAGTTCCTTCCCCGTTATTCTTTCTTTTCCTTCATCGCGCGTTCTCTTAAGCTTCTCCTTTCTCATTTGCTGCCAGTCGCTGCATAAGCACACAACGAACCGTCTTGGTACTACACGGCCGCGCTTCGTGTCTCTCCTCTCTCCCGCTCCTTCCTCCTTTTTCCCTAGCGTCCCACGCGAACCCGGACACATCTTCACGTACACGCGAATTCAAACTAACGCGCCTGCCTTGCGCAGTACTTTCTGAGAACGGGTTAGATGGTGAGGGTACGGGCAAGGCGTGCACTGGAGGAAGCAGTGCGGGTAACATGAAGCAGAGAGACAGAGAGGGGGGGGGGGAGATAAGAGGAGGGGGTAGGGAGCATGGGACCGTGTCGGCATCGGACAGAGCGCATGCGCTCAGGTAGACGCGTGGGCAAATATTTACTCGAGAGCGGCGCCTCTGTTTACACAATAAATCGATGTGTTATCATTAGCGGAGCAGGAATTCTCCCCTCCCCACTGCTCCCTACGTCCCTGTGCCGATCCCGTTCCTAACGCTCTTCCTCCTTTACCCATGTTCTCCTCCTCCTCCTCCTCTTCTGTCCACACCAAAGACGTCGGCGACAGCGCGAGCCCGCCAGCGTGAAGGGAGGACATTCGGGAAAGAGGGAACGGCGTTGCTAGTGAAGGATAGAGGGATGAGCGAGAGAGAGATATAGAGAGTTGTGGAGAACGTGCTCCCGCGCTTCGCGAAGAGCTTGTCCCCATCCCGTGTTCTTTCCTTTCGTTCCCTGAATTTTTGTTCGTTTCTCAGCGACTCCCCCTAAGCTGAAGAGATCGGGAAACGCTTGCGGGAATTCGCATGCAGCAGCGGAATCGCATACATTCGCTGGATCCCGATTTGGAAGCGTGTCGTGCCGAGGACGCTCGAAGACGGCGTGTGTGATGTATGTGGCGGAACCTTTAAAAAGTACAGGTTGCAGAAGCGCTACCTGAAGTACTGCTCCAAAAGAACAACAAAAAAGAGATGCCTGCATCTTCGAGAGCTCGAAAAGGGAGAAACGCGAATCCTGCGCTTCAGAAGTCGCTCCTGAACTACTACAGTTGAACCCAGCGCTCGCATCGTGTACTTCCCCTGCAAATGCGTCTCTCAGTTGCCGAGTCAAGTCGAGGAACGCGACTTTGCTCTCTGTAGAAGTGATCCTTTTCGTAGGTGAAACATCCGGCGTTAAGAGTAGGAGCCAAAGTGCGATCCGTTTTCAGGGAATATTATTTTTGTTTGTCTGTATACTCTCTTCCAAATACAGTCGGCCTCGCGGAAGGCACGAACGAAACAATGACACTAGCGATGTTCGAAACTCATTGCTGGTCAGTGTTCTAATTTTGTAGCGGAAAATATTACGACCAGAAACAACATGGATGCGCGGTAGTTGCACACGGCAGTTGAAACAGTAAATACAAAAAAAAAAAATCACAGTTTCGCCGCAAGGGCGAAGCAATGAATGCGATAGCAAGAAATTAATGTTATGCGAAGTGAGGCTCGCCAATGGATACTCTCAGTTTGAACAGCGCTCCTCTTGCAAAGGCGGCCGAAGCAGCGAAGGAAACTAGCGTGCTTCAAGTGTCGAGCTGTGACACTTGATAGTTCGCGCTCATCTTCTGTTTGTTCGTTTAGCGGCGTCTCGAGCTCGCGTGACTTTCGTACGCTTCGTAACATGAGCGCGGACATCACGGTGAAAGGTTGAAACATCCCTCTTGCCCTCACCACGAGAAAACCACGCGAGCAGACAGCGGAAGGCCAAGGTTCTCCCTGCGCAAGTATAAGAAGAAGCGAGCGAGCTCGCCGACGACTTTTAAATGCGCCCGTCGCGCTCCTAGTGCCATCTCGCTGGTAATGAGGAAACCCTTATAAGCGCCGGCCGTCTCTGAGTCCGTTCAGCGGTAAAGGGTGTGTATATAACGCTCGCCGTTAGCTACGTGGAGGACCTGCGTTCCGTGGCGTAGTGGTTAGCGCCACTGGCTGCGGAGCAAGAGGTCCCTGGTTCGATTCCTCGCTTCGGAAGCATTTTTCTGAATTATTTTTCTTTGGGGCTTTTATATATATATATACATACTTATAGATATACGGTGCATGACGGCGACGGCAAAATCCAGCCGAGACTGTCCATATAATTGCTATCGCAATAAAAGACATTCACGGACTTCGTTTTGACGTTGAGATATAGTATATGTTCGGGCCAGAACTACGGACGCGAGCCATTCGCAAATACTAGCCACTCATGAAAATAGTGTTGATTCATGTATGCTTCTTATTAGCGCATGCTTATACAATCCTGAGAAAACAGAAGATCAATATGCCTTTACTCACAGAAGATATGCTTTCAGTAGAACCGTCTGATAATCTTCATGTTGTACGTGTTATAGTAAAGGCGTCGCACGCCAACGGCAAACCATATGCCCTGACGAACCAATAGTATTTTCAACCTGACCTCCTTTATTTTGTTTATTTTTTTCTTAACACAACGGTTACCTTGTGTATGATACGCGACCTATGCGCCCAAAGGGCCAAATGTCCGTTATATATACATACATATATATATATATATATATATATATATATATATATATATATATATATATATATATATATACATATATATCAAGGCGAAAGCCTTTGGATGCCTCATCAAACGCGAAATTGACCGTCGGCGTCCCGCATCGGCGGCGTCGTCAGCACGATTGATGCAAAAAATCATCTCGTGAAGACGTCACCATGTCAAAGATCGCCAAAATTTGTGACCTCATCATCTCGTCACTGTGACGTCACATGATGACGTCATCGCATGAAATTGTCGCTTGGTCAAAGGTGGGCTGTTTCTGGAGGCAGTGCAAAACCAGGTTTGGTGTAGAAAGCTTTCGGAAGGGGGTGGTGGAGGATCGACACATCGAGTGAGAAGAAGATGGCTTTTGCCTTCCAGTCGTCTTAGGCAAACGCATAAAGATCCTGTGAGTTTTACACTGTGAGAGCTGATCTTTTGTAATAAGTTATTACCCGTGCGCCGCAAAGAGATGGCGGATGATTTCGAGTGCACCGTGCCACATTAAAGTTTGCGCACATCAATCGATCGCTGTAATTCTCAAGGTGCCGCAATGTAGCTGCTATGAACGAAAGCACGTGTCTTCGACGCTGACGATGCACGGCGGGATGAATCATAACTAAAAGGCCGCAAGGACGAGACGGCAGGAGAAATCGGAAACGTGTGGGAATGCCGGCGAATGCGCGCTCGTGGGCAAAGAAAAAAAGCGGACATTCTGGGAAAAATGGTTTCCGGGGCAACAGCTGCGCACGTGCGCCCTTTTACGCGAAGCACAGCGGCCGCGAACGTCGGCCTTCGCCGAGCGGCGGGCTTAAGGTTGAGGCCCGAGCCTTTCTCCACCCACGGCGTCGTCGGGTTTCCTCTGGCGTACATTGTTTCGCCCCTGCGTCCAGATGCGTCTATTTTAGCGCCAGACCCCGCGAGCGTGGTTCGTCGGCCTCCAACGTGGAACTGCCTGTGTGTGCGTATACATACGTCTGTGCCTACGCGCGTGCCTGCGCCCGCGCGTATGTGTGTGTGTATCGGCGTGTGTGAGCTTGTTCTTAATTCTTTCTTCCGCGCTTAAATATTGCGCGCGTGCCTGCGTGCGTACTTGCGTGTTACGTGCGTGTGTATGTGAGCTCCTGTGCTCAACTGCTTGACGTGTGGTGCACCTTCTCCAATGAGAGGCCGCCGAGAGGTGTCATGGGCGATGTCATGGAGTGGCCACCGTATATATGTATATATGTATAGGTGTCATGTGGTAGCGTAAAAGAACTTTTTTCGGGGAGCGGAGGGGGGGGGGGACATACGTAACCATACTTTATGTATGTTCGTGCGTGCGTTTATATGTGTGCGTGGCACTGCGTGCATATATACACATGCGAAATTGAAAATTTGGAGGGGGGAGGTGTTGACCCCTACCGCACCCCCTTCCCAACCTCCCCTTCCCTGGCTATGCCAGTGGTGTCACGGCGGCACGACACGAACGTGAGGCTCTGAAGCTCGAGCGCGTGCCCCACAACAGCAATCAATTCGATAGCGGGTAGGTGTTGTAATATGCAAAGACTTCGTTCCGCGATACACGTACCGGGCTTCAACTGCGATGCATGCCGTTTATTCCAGCAAGAAGACAAGGAAATCATGCCACGCGCTCACCATCACAGTATACATCATTTTTCTTTCCTTTTTGCGCAAGCTATCTTTGCGGTTATTAACAGTTGTCATATCCAGCTTTTGTGGACACACCGCAGCCAGCGCCCCTGGCGGCCCCGGCGCGAAGCTAGCGCGTTTTCAATGGAACTGGCGAGTTTTTCCCGAATAATTAAGTGTAGAGGGTGAATGTTGAAAAACGCAGACAACAGAGCGCTTCTGGGAACCTAAACGCACGAGAGGACTGCAGCGATCATGTTGCAGTAAGCTTCAATTTTGTTCCCAGAGGAGTTAAAGATTGTACAATGGGAGTCTATGGAAACGGCGGAAAATGTGGCCTGTTTTTCGAGACAAAAACGGTCACTGTCGTAAAACTAAGCAAGTTATGTTAATGTTCAGGAAATCACATGTAGTCCTGACACTCAGCTTTCGTTTAAAGCCATTCTCAACTTGCCGCAATTGGCATAACATTGTTCCCTAACGCGTTTTTTGAAGCGCGGTCGCTCAAATGTTTGTGGTAAATTGATAAATCCTTGCTTACCACAGGCGACACGGCGTCCACCGTGGCCGAGCGAGTTGACCGCTCAAGTTCAGAGCGCGGCATAACCGCGCCGTCATCGGTTCGATTCCTGGCGACGGATCAGCATTTTTTTTTCAGCCCGTGACTTAGTTCCACAGCTTCGCACAGGATGTCGCCGCCGAAACAAAAAAAGAGCTTTCGTTTCGGTTTCGGTTCTTGACTGTAATCTTGAGCTGCCGTTTCTTTTTCTCTTTATTATACGACTTTTTTAGTGTATGTTTAAACACTCCACGCGTATCACATCGTTCGGATCTACATTTGTAATTCTTACTTTATTCTTTTATAAACGTCCTAAGGAACAGAACGCCCGATCAAGTTATGGTGAACAAAGCTCTTTCGAACTTTTGTACGCGTATTGTGGTGGAAACTTATTTCTCCCTTCTCATGACGTCGTTACGATCTTCTGAGGTACCTACAAATCAGCAACGTAAAGGAAGTGAACTAAGCTTAGACAAGCGAGGCATAGTAAATAAATGACAAAGTTAGACGTTTTTGCAGTTGCTTTTTACTTTAGGGCTAACGCAAGTGTCTGTCGTAATCTTAACGAACGAAGTGGAATTTTTCGAGGGGTTCTTTTTTTTTTGTTAGACACTACTAATGAGACCAACAGATAATTAAGCCAATGAAAGAATAGGAAAAAATATTTGTTCTTTTTCAAACAGCAGTGCAATGATTTCGCCTTAACTTTAATGAAATCAAAATTGCTGTCTCGACAAGCATCAGCGGACGGCTCATATACCCTTCTACATGCTGCGCTCTCAACTCAGAGACTGTGCGAAATCCCCTTTCCTACCTGGAGTGGCTGTGTTCTCTTACAGCACCATTTTGTAGAGTTACGCGAGACTGGATCTAGAAGAGATAGCTGCCAGCTTTATTAATTTGTTGCTATCGCACTCATTTCATCGTCCCTGCGGTGATACTGGGATTTTTATTCATCTCTTATCATATCTATCGCCCTACGTGAACAGAAAAAAAAAACCAGCATGCCTTCTCCTTTAACATCACAAAGCACTGTGCGCTGCATCGGATACGTCCGTGTGATATGACGTGTGTGGATCAAAGCTTTCGGGAAGTCCAGGGACTGGTGCTCCCAGTTACAAAACGAAATCCTGTAATTCAGCAGCTTTTCGCACGCACTCGCAGCCCACCTCAACGTACCTCAATAAGATGCCGTTTAAACATCTGTAAATGAAAATGTGCGCAGCAGGTTGCGCAAGGCTGGAACCGAAAGCGGAGCTAGCGTTCGACCTTGCTTCTTCTAAGGTTTTGCTAGTAATACCAAGCTATTACTAGAGGTGCAAGGTTTTTGCTAGTATAGTATTATAGGATATGGCTAGGCTTGGATAATCTATTCTTCTCAGGTTTCGGTCGGTTCCCCAGACTACGCACTTGTTGCGTGGTTCTGAAGGGGAAATATCGCGTCACTAGTAGTTACGTGATGGGATTTCAGTCACGTGAGAGAGAAAGTACATCTTTATCAGAGTCCAGTGCAGACGCTGAGGTTGCCCTGCGCACCCGGTTGTTCCGAAGTTTTGGCGCCAACACGTCACGTCAATAGTTACGTGACGTTACGGGATTTTAGTGGCGAGACTAAATACTTGATTTTACGTGATTTTTAGTCACGTGGCTAGTTGTTACGTGATTGTAGTCACATAAGTAGATGTGCGATGTTACGTGATTTTGGTCACGCGACAATTGCAGGCCTGGTGTACAAAAAATTGTAGTCGCAGGAAACAACAACCCATCATCGATATCACATATATTTTACGATCACGAGAAATTCACTTTCGTTGCTCGAAAGAGCAAGCGAAGCTGCAGTCGTGCACTTTTTATCACGTTTCAAAATTGTTTGGGCTTCTACGATATTTTCTGGAATTTTTTGTATGCTTCATTTGCTCTATTCTTTTTTCTTTCCTGGTGAAGAGCGCATATATATTGCTGTAAGTTTGAAAATATAGTCAGTTGTAAGTTCAGCGCTGTGTGTGTTTTCCAATGTCGTCCTCGTTCCTTGCGCTGTGAACATCGTATTATGGTCTACAGCGCATTTTTGCAAACAGAAAGCAGCTGTTTTCACTTTTGCATTCTGTTTCTGCTCTTTGGAAGGTGGGGACACTTGCAAGGAGCGTTGCAAGGAGAGTTTGACCATAGTATCTTTATAATAGCTATCGTATCACGGGCTAGCCGCCGCGCGCTGTGGCTGAATGGGTTGATCATCCGTGCCGGCTGTTTGCGCGCAAGCGCTGGGGCCTTGGTTCGAATCCCAATGCGATTTTTTTCTTTTTTTTTGTCTCTCTCAGAATTGCTTATGTTTGCCGCGGTGGTACAGCGGTTACGGTGCTCGGCTGCTTACCCAAAGGGCACAGGTTTGACGGCGGCTCCAGCATTTTTGAACAAGGCGAAAATGCTAGAGGCTCGTGTACTTGGTTTTAGATGCACGTTACGAGCCTGAAGTGGCCGAAATTTCCCGCAGCCCTCCTCTACGGCACGCCTCATAAACATATTATGGTTTGGGCACGTAGAACTCCAGCAATTATTATTACTAGTACAACGCTGCTGAAGATTTAGTTGCTTGTTTTTTTCGCTGGAGCATTGCACCCAAGATATTTGCTGCAGTTTCGGTTTCGCTTTTGGAAATGGAGCAAGTAAACTTCAAATGTTTTATTTTTTATTACCACGCAACCCATTACCTAATAACGAAGAAAAAGAACCCACATTTTAGTTAACCTGAACCATAAGAAGGCAATACAAAACGAAACCAAAGGAAGCATAAGGGCAGCCATTTGTAATATAATGAAGCGTTTTAAAGAAGTACTCTACTATTAGAGACGACGCAGAAACGTAACCAGTAATAGTAGAACCAACGCAAAGCTTGTATTGTTGAATCGTCGCCTTTTCTTCTACGGGAGCAGCGTTCTCTGCTTCTGCAAGTAGTGCTGCTCTTTTGCATTACATTTACTTCCCCTCCGAAAAAGAGCCATCCTGGCTAATTACGGACAGCTGCACAGTGACAGTGAGGCTTTAGCAGGTCCATATGCACAATCTCATGCCTCGACATTGTTTGATTACAATAAGTCTCAAGCGACTTGACGGCGTATATGAAGTGCGAGGCTTGCTAGACCACACGGTACGGGCCGTGGTACTTCGGAAGAAGTTTCGTAGACCGACGGGGGCCACCTAGGAGTCCAGAGGCCATGCCCGTAGCTAGGGGGTATGTCCCAAGGGCCCGCCTCCACTCCCAAAAGTTTGACGGAGGCGGTGTTTTACCGACAAGAATAATGAGAATAGGTGTTTCTCTCAAACTGTCAAGGCCTTCAGCAAGTGCCCCCTCCCTTTACCCAACACCCCCCCCCCCCCCCTTGCTGACTGGCGCAGGCCGGCGGCGGGGACCGGTGTGCACGGAACAGACGGCGAAACGGTAGGCAAGTAGACTTAAAGTCCCTTGATATATAGAAAGTAGCGACACTCTCCTCCATATCCTTTCCTAAGTGTCCAATCCTCCTCTCCCAAGTGTCCAAACCGTATCCATCTCCTCTCCCAAACGACCACCGTGCGGGCGCCGGCCCTATGACCCGGCTCGCGCCACTTTCCTATCAAGAATGCTATGTCACGCAGATAACGCGCGCGTTTCCCTGGCGACGGCCCGTGAAGTGGGGAGGTGGAAGGCGGGAGAGGAGGGTGCTCGGCGTGGCGGCTCGGTTAAAAGAAAGACGGTACTTTCCCAAAAATATCCAGGGACTTTAAGTAGACTCGGAAGCGAGCGCGCCCGCGCGGGCCGTTGCCATAGCAACGACGAGAGATCTTCAACCGGCTGCTTTGCTGCTGGCTTGCGTTTCCTTTCTTGAATTCTCGGCACTTGCCACTTTCCTATGAAAAATGCTGTCTCACGCTCATAACGTGCATGCCATCTGTGACCTGGAAGTGCCGGGCGCGCGGCGATAATGCAATCGAGAGGCATGCACGATATCAGGACTGTTTTTGTGAGGCGAAACGACACCCTTTCAACACGTTCTTTAGTGTACGCTGCTTTCCTGAAAAGCATAGGTAATTTCATAGGGAATATTAGCCGATTACACACTGCCCTTCATGCTACAACGCCACTTCACGCCGTTGAAAGAGTAATAAGAGGGAGTAAATAAGAGGGAAGTCCAGGCATGGACACGTGCATGTTGTCTTTACTGATGACTTTCCCTTGAGAGGTACCCGTGATAGCAGCAATGTACAACAGAGTGAATGAAAACAGCGAGGAAGAAGACTTCAAAACTAACTAGCGCTTTTCGCTTTACAGTTCTGCTTACCGATTCAATGAGGCAAGTATTCGACGCTCACTAGATTGCCCTCCGCATTGTGTTCCCGAGCCAAGCCTAATTACGGTTCATCAAACTAATGAACAGATCAAGCTCGTCTTGCTTGTTCGGCTCAGGTTTATGACTAACGTGTCGGTAATGCACTATATATATATATATATATATATATATATATATATATATATATATATATATATATATATATATATATATATATATATTATATATATATATATATAATGTGTGTGCGTGTGTGTGTGTAGAGAATGCCTTGCGGGTAGCACTCACTAAAAAAAATGATGCCTTTACTAAGGTTTCAGCCGTGACACCGCCTACGTAGGTCAGTGTCTTGCGAAGCCCATGCCACAGCCCCAGCGGTACGGAATGCCTTTTTCCGGTTTTTGATGTGTGCTACCTGGAAGTTCAATCAATGTAGAAAGCGCCGCGCGCATGCACCGTTGCTCGACATGCGTTCACTAGTAGTCGCGAAGGCAACGCCACCTCTCAACGTCAACTCCTTTTACTCTTTTATAAGCGCAGAATAAATCGAGAATGCCTAATAACGTGCGGATTAATTTTAAACGCATTTTTTTCTTTAGTAAATAGCAGCGGACTGCGTACAGCATTCTGCACATCTCATTCGTGCACTATGAAGGCTTGCCCGTCAGGCAACGCGACATGCCGTTGTGACTTTCAAAGCGCAGTTCAACAATACAAATCCTAATCATATGGTGAATAAAAAAAGCTCGTTTATGTCACTGCAATTCACAGCCAGGGTCTTGTGACACATTTCGGTCGGTTGTCAGACCCTTTAAGAAAGCACATCGCGAATATAGTATATAGTGATAGAGTAAGTATTTACTCTAAAAATGCGTGACCTCACTCATGCTCACCTCATGTTCCACGATCCCAAATATTTGTCCATAAGTAAATATTGAGAAGGTTACTGTGTATACATATTTGAACTTTCTCACTATCAAGGAGGTAATTTCCGCGTCACTACAAAATCTGCCCTAAATGGTGGCTCTGCGCTGTAAAGCACACGAGTGTGCTGTACAGCGCAGAGCCACCATTTAGGGCAGATTTAGGGCCTAATCTAAGAAAAAAAATAACATGTTATCAAATTGACAGGAATTCAATTCTTTGACCTATTTCCACTCAGACAAAGCTGAGAGGGAATACCATGTCTAGAGGGTGTTTTCTAAAACGCGTGCATCTATGATAGCACTGTGCTATCGATGCGCATTAACCAGACTTTCCACCTGTGTGCAGATATCCCTATTATTAAAGTCGAGGCTACATGCCAGTTATCGTGTCTTCTGAAATATTATTAATTTTTCTTAGTCGCTTTCGCGCGTATTTCTATTGAAACTTTTATGTTGCAGTAAAATTTAATATTCAATTATATATTCTTACTATCTATTTTACTATGATTTCCTTATCTGCAATAGAGACAAAACTACTCGATACAGTGGAAGGTACTTTCAAGGTGGGCCTACACGTTTGAGCCAAAAAAGAATCCCAGCCAGGAATGTCTTCGCAGCTTTGACATTCCTATCAAGCCAGAGGATTCCAGGATTCAATACGCGGCTGATATTTTGCATCATGAAGTACAAAAAAAAGCTCCGGTTTTGAAGACCCTCGAGCGGAGCTGTAATCATTCTATTCGACATGGGTCATTTTCCGTTGGGCTTTCAGAGGAAGAAGACTACTGCTTGAAAAGCAGTAGATATTAAGGGAAAAAGCAGATTTCGCTAGGCTTTATCTGGCTGAAGACTGGTATTTTTCAGTCATTGCTACGAGTGAAAAACTACTAATCAAAATTCCTGTGCGCATAAACACCATCGTTCTCTTAAGGGAACCTCCTGGAAAGAAAGGCTTAAGATTTCCTTTGGAACGCCTGCACATCTTCGTGGCAACAGAAGGAGCTCCACTCACAATGGAAAAAATTTTCATATGCTGGGTGAACGAAAGAAGGGGGAATTAAAGGGTTCGCTTTTCTCTGGTGTTTCTTGTGACCCGTTGTTGAGCAAGTCAATTGCATTTTGTACTCTACATCACGAGTGATACAGAATAAAGAAGTGGTTTGAGAGATTGTAGGAACAGTTACTATATTATGTTGCATTAACAATCGTTGTTGTCAGCGCAAAAACGCCAAAATTCGCTCTTCAGAAATTCTTTGTGCTGATCGAAGTGGACGATTGAGCCAGTAGGTGATTCATGATCGAATTTTCCTGGCTGTAGTGCAAAGTTGAAAGAGACTGCGCCTACAGAACATGATAGGAGAGCTTCAGGAGAACTTCCAGCCCATTAGAGTAACCTATTGGTGTATCTGCGCCAACAGGATTCAAGACAATCACCTCGAGCATATGAGTCAGTCGACCGTGAGAAAAAAAAGGAAAAAAAAAGAAAGAAAAAAGAAGAAATGCAATTAGGATAGATAAGTGCCTTTTTTAACGGGATAGACAGCAGATCTAGACATTATTACACAACACGTCAGTCGTATATGTTCTACCATACGTTCATTCCTAACAAAAAGAAACTAACCAAGTTCACATTTTCCGGTGTACAAGGTCATCTTTCAACGACTGTATCATTTTTGCACACCCGCTTAGACGGCGCCAAGCTTGCGGTGGCAGTCACATTTCAATAATAAATAAAAACAAATAAAAACTATCTTTAACTTCCTTTTTTTTACTCTCATTCCTAGCGTTCTCAAACTTATCCAGTTTTAATTTGAGGTAACGCCAACGAGCAAACGAGCAGCACCTAAGTGGTACACCAAAGGAAATTCGGTTATTATGCAACCACAATATCCTGTTCGTACCCAAACATAATGCTTCCCGCTAGCTCAAAAAGAAACTCGGAAAGCAGCATGCTGCTCCAAAAGCTCACCGGTACGGCAGCGCAAGAAACTAAGCAAACAAACAAATAAAAAAACGCGATTCTCTTGATACATCGTGGGCGCGTCTATAACGGCCAGACATTTGGCACGGCACGTCTAGAAAAACTGCCAATTCATTGCCAGTCGTCGCCGTGGAGATAACGCCAACAAACAGCGCTCTTTTCTGCGCACCGAGGTGAAGCGACAGTCTCGGGGCGTGTGTACTGTTTCTTTTGATTCTCTTTTATTTAGTGCCGCGTCACTGCATACGTCATGGCGGGACTTTTGAATTCTTTAAGGTCGATACGCCACGTGGTGTCGTTCACGCGAACTAGGCCGCTGGTGTCCAGAAAAGCTGCATATGATCATGCTATCTCAGCAGAAAATGCGCGCCCCTTTCTGTTCTTCAGTTCTCCTTTGATTTCCGCGGAGACTGCGCGCTCGCCTGAATTCTAGCGAGCCCTGGAATGGCCCGTATTGGAGTAGGGAAAACCCACGGCACGAGCTAAGAAATGCGGAATCGTTCTTGGAATCTCCTAAAGATAACGGTTCCATCTCAGATATAAGTTTAGATCGTAACAACACGTACGTGGTTTGGGGAAATACCATGAGATTACAACTCTGCATGCTTGTTTTATTTTTTGTCATTCTGCATCAAGAGAATGGACGGAGGGCTAAGAGATGGGAGTCGAAAATAGAAAGCAGGAATGAGTTAATATGTTCACACGATCCATAAACGAACGAAAGAAAGAATGAATTCCAAAGAACCGGGGATAGGTGTTCTTACACATGCTCTTTCTTTCTTTCTTTCTTTCTTTCTTTCTTTCTTTCTTTCTTTCTTTCTTTCTTTCTTTCTTTCTTTCTTTCTTTCTTTCTTTCTTTCTTTCTTTCTTTCTTTCTTTTTTTTCTTTCTTTCTTTCTTTCTTTCCTTCTTTCTTTCTTCTCTCTCTCTTTCTTTCTTTCTTTCTTTCTTTCTGATGTCTTTCCTATGCCGACATATGTGTCGATTTTTTATTTTTTTTTTGTTGTGTATCATCCAGTCTTTTTTTATATTATTAGCGTTCTTCTAATGAAACACAGTCGCAAGTCGTCGCTCCTCCTGCGCATTTCCTGTTCTGTTCACCATGTCTATTCGCTTTTCTTAGTCCTTATGATCCCTGGCGAGCACCCACACGTTTTAATTAAATAATTAGTTCATCAGCTTACTCCAGTAGTTCCACGCTTGACCCACCTTGCAACGCATGGGAGTCAGCTCCAAGTATAGCAGAGAATACATGGGAGGAATATCGCCGGCACACGCTTACGAATACACACAATGAAAAATGCATGGAAAAAAAAAATTCGGCAGATCCAACGTCTTATGGGAATCGGTTTCATGCGAAGCTGGCAGCCAGTAGGTCTATGCTGCACTTCTTGGCCTCGAGCTCAGCGTCACGAAGTGGATCGACGTGTTTCTTTTTTTTTTTTTTTTTTAATGGAGGAGTTGTGTGCACATCGTGGGCTTACCAGGCAGGCCGACTAGACTGACGTTTAAATGGTCACTTACGGTCTGACGTAGTATCGCCACTCACGTTACAGCACAGGCGTCTGTGTTATCGAAACGAAGTGCATGCGATGGTGTAATGATGTGACTATCATACGTAACTTTCGTTAGCGTATACTCCTCCGGAGGTCGAGCAACGCTTGAATGTAGCTTGCTGAATCATAGGAATACAAATGTAATGTTGGTTGGAGTGCTATAAAAGCGGAGCCAACACTGGAACGACAATTGACGTTAACCCGACATGACGCATGTATCATAGGCGTACATAGGTAGTCTTTAGTGTTTTATTATAAAATTAGATAGCCAGCACTACAGCCACAATCGACGTTGCACCGACATTACGCCTGCATACAGGGTCTCTTTCCAAAGCAGTTTCCAGACCTGGCGTGGCTCTGTGGTAGAATACCCGAGTGCCACGCACAATGCTTGGGTTCGATTCCTGCTGGGATCTTAATTTTTATTCTTTCTTTCGTCGGGTCAACGTTGCCGGTGTCGGTTTTTCTTAATGCTCTCGCATTTAAAGGAGCTATGTCTGTTCTCGCCGTTCCTAGGTAGATACAGACTGTCAATCCTCTGTGGCGCCCACCCATTTACCACGGCCCGTGGTATACGGGTATGTGCCACACGTGTCTGGAGGAAAGGGTTTGACGACGTATGCGACAGGAATTTTCAAGTTATTCATGTCATGACCAGAGAGTCATATTCGTCAAACCCTCTTACTCTCACACGCCAATTTTGGTCTACACCAGTTAAAGGGACCGACAACTGGCCAGAACGGGTGATTAGATCCTGGTGGAAATGAAAAGGCCGTGAATTATAGTGACAGATTCCAGAATACTTTTCGCGATCTGAGCAGGATTTATATTTTTAAATCGCGTTTAAAAGTAACAAAAACCGGTATGTCGCGCAGCCTAGCGCGAGCGCCATGAACCAGACGTATGCAGTCTTAAGCACTTTGTTGTACGTAGTCTAATTCTTTTACACGCACCAGAACGAGGGCTGAAAATTTGAATATGCATGTTATTGTCAATTCCCGTTTGTTTCTAAGGTAAAAAAAGTAAAGCATGAGATGCGGCGCTGCTTTCGTGGCTTCCAGTGAAACGGAGGCTGCGGCGCATGCGCGCGGCGTCCGGCGGCGTTTCCCGCGTAGCTCGACTCTCGTCGTATTGGATTTTTGAAGAGTAGCACGCGAGTTTGCGCTTCTGCTCGCAAAATGCCATCGACTTACTGTTCTGTGAAGGATTGCTACCACTTCATGAACAGCACTGCTGGTGTATCCTACCACTTGTTTCGTTTTCGAAGGCTTAGCTTGGCTTGGCTTGACTAAAATGTGATAAAGGGACCTGTGTACGGCCAAAGTACTTCTATAAGAAGCCCCAGAAAAACGCTATAACTATTGTAAAAAAATTTAATAGGCTAGAAAGCAGCAGTCGCGGCACCGCAAGCTTTGCAAACGTAACATTGCCTTTTTATACTTAGGGCATAACTTGTCACCACTGCTGGCGTATAATCGCTATCGCGCTCACCTCTCACTGTTTGCAGCATGGGATATTAAGACTGCATAATCGCTGCAGATCGAAAAACTCTGATTACAAATGTTTTACGGCGTTCTCCGCGTTACCACTCCGTAATTAGAAGCTCTGACCGGTAAGCTTCCCGTTGCATTCAAGGAAACGGGTACCACAAAAGTTGGTTGTCGGTCCCTTTAAGGAGGCGATCGCGTGAGCCCCCAGACGTAGGCGGCTAGATAGATAGATAGATAGATAGATAGATAGATAGATAGATAGATAGATAGATAGATAGATAGATAGATAGATAGATAGATAGATAGATAGATAGATAGATAGATAGATAGATAGATAGATAGATAGATAGATAGATAGATAGATAGATAGAAATCCTCAAATTGTGATGTTGCGGCATTACTCGTAAGTCTCGCTCGTATTTATTGATCTTATATTGACAGATACGGGATTTCGATCGAGTAAGTTGTTTTGGCGCGGCCAAGCGTTAACAAATTCGGCAACGAATGGTCAATTTCAACATTTGTCTATTTATTGAAGCACAGGAAATACACCCACCCCTTGCGTAGAAACACGCATTCATTGATGAATAGCACGCGTTTATCGACGCGAAGGCCAGATATATATCAAAAGAGCGCCTCGCGCGTTGCTATAAAATCGTCAACTAATCGCAGAGGAAATGCAGAAGGGAATAACTGCAAGCCGTGTACAGTTGCAACATGGCTGTATAAACGCTTAAAATTAGCCTCATTAATATGCGTAACCTCCATAAACATTAAAATAATGACAGTGAAAGTGGGTTGCGCTCTGTTCGAAGGGTTGTTAAGTCACTATAGGTGCGTTAGTATATACTGGCATTGCTACCCTCTTAAACGCACTTATTTCGCGAAATGTAGTAGCACATTTCGCGAAATTGATACCTGCGTGCGAGGTATTTCTCGACGCATACGAGGCGCTTGCCTCGCAAATGAAGAGGCCCCCGACAAAACGCAGACACTTCCCTCAGCTCCATAACCTGGATGGCCTGCTTGGCAACGAGCCGACGGCATCATCCACGCGTACACACACATACCTCGCGTTACGATGCGCTACACTGCCCCGTGTTGGCGTACAGAGCGGAGAGCTGCACTTCATTTTGATCCTCGCAGACGCAAATCCGATCGAATAAGCCGCGGTACCCGTCCTAGTTCGCCCGGGAAGACTGCAAAGTCTCGATTATTAACGACGCTGTCGATAGACTTCACAAAGTAAGTCATGAGTGAGTGCCGCCAGTGGCGCTGCTCCACGCTTCTTCTCCGGGCTCGAAAGAACCACCACGCGTCGTTCCTTTCCGAGGACTCCGTGAATAAACAAGGCGAGAGGGGAACGGCGGGGCGTGCGCGACCCCGAAGCGAACGCTCGGCACGCGTAGGCGGCGCTACGATCGCGGTGCGCGCATCAAAGTTTAACGCCGAAAGCTCGTCATTTATTAAAAAAACGCGAAGCTGAAATTCACACGAAGTTTCCCCCCGGTCCCTTTTCTTTTGTTTTTGTTTCTTCGAAGTGGGCGCCGCCTATGCTTCACGGTCCCCCTTCGAAACATGCACAGTGTTTACCAGTACAGTCTCGCAGTACATGCTTATAGGTGCGCATGCGTCTGATGCCGCTGCAAAGTGCCTTTAAGCACATACACAAAACACACAACGTAAAACCTTAGTTCACTGCATTCTGTTTCCTTCAGGGCAGCGCGTGGAGCGCGATACGTGCCGGAATAGCACGCGAGCGTGCGCTTTGCGAAGTTGTGGTGATGACTTATCGATGCATCTCAAGCAATAAACGGTCTTCTGTCGACGCACCTCAAGTAGAGTGTATACTAGAACAGGGGAGTGCTCGGAACGAACTTCGAAAAGGGAAGCCCGAACAGGGTCAATCCGCTTGTGGCGATGCGATCGGTAGTTACTAGTCTGCAATGTGTCGTCGTTTAAAGGGACACTAAAACGCAAAACGATTTTTCTCATATTAGTAAAGTACTCTTTCATGATACTCAAAACACCACGCTTGCTGCGAGAAGACGCTTAGTAAGCGACAAAACGCACAAAAACAAAATGTGGGTGGCGACGCCACCTTGCAGTTTCCGCACCATTCGCCGTGACGTCACATGTTTTGACGGCGCCTACTAGGGACTACGTAGTTGCTAATCGGTAAAAATGAAGTACATTGTCCCTTGAGGGGGCCATGGACTTAACATACCAAGTTAAGGGTAATTTTGTTGAGCCAATGGCGCCAAAATACGATAGATACACTTTGAAATCGGTGACGTCACGCGGGGAGATTTCGGCGCGAAATTTAAAAATGAAACCTTGAACTTGATTTTCTCTTCTATTAATAAACCTATGATGGCGAAATTAACGACATTTGAGTTCTCAGAGCACGATTTATCGATCTAAACCGATTCATTGTTTCTCTTTAGTGTCCTTTTAAGAGTTGCGCACGGCTCCGCTGAAGTGGTGCAGGGGTAGAATGCCCCGTTTCCCACTCAAAAGGCCCGGGTTCGAACCGCAGCTGCAGATGGCAGGTTTTTATCCTTAGTGTCATCTTTTATATCTGCATTGGTTTTCCTTTGTGTCTTAAAACTAGCTTCAGTTGCTATGTGTTGCTTCAAAAAGTAACGCAAAATGTGAAGTAAAATAGAAGAAGTTTGACAATGCGCATAGTTATTTGCAGCGCCACCGCCCGGGATTCAACAAAAAGTATGGCCTCCGAGATTTTTGCGAATACGAGACTCGAAACGAGATTTCACATTATCGTATCATATCACCCAGGACCTGGAGTAGCATGTCAGGCGAATAGCCAGGCAAACATCTCCAGCTTTTCGTTAAAATGTTTCTCTCTCACATTTTACGTTACTTTTTCTAGCAATGCGCAGCAATAGAAGCTAGTTTTCAGGAACAAAGGAAAACCAATGCAGCGCTATAAATTGTGACACTAAGAATATGACTCCACCATCTACAGCTGCGATTCGAACCCGGGCCTTTTGAGTGGGAAGCGGGCATTCTACCCCTGCACCACTTCGGCGCAGCCGAGCGCAATCCTTAAACGACGACACATTGCAGACTAGCAATCGCAGCGCCACAGGCGAATTGACTCTGTTTGGGCTTCACTTTCTGTACATTGGTGCTGCAGCCGTTCCGAGCACTCCCCTGTTCTAGTACACTCTACCTCAAGCAATAAACGGTGCAAGAGCAGAAGAAGCCAGTCGTGACGTCAAAGCGAGTTGTTAGCGAAAACCAACCAACCGACCAATGACAAGCAGTGCTCTCATTTAATAGCAAAAAGTTTGTGGATTCTTTCACGTCATTTTTCTTTACTACGACGCGTTTTACTCGACTGTGAAAGCACAGCGGCTTTAGGGTGATACCGTAAAATGAGAACTTACATTCAAGTGGCCACAATGGTTGGACATACGTGCCGAACGCGAGTGATGATGATGACGACGATTACAATAATAAAGTTGCCTCTTAATCCTTAAGGCTATGCAGGCACGCAAGGCGTCTAGTAATTGGTACAAGCAGAATACAGTGATTTTTTTTATGATGTTGGTAATCTGTCAACGAGGATTTTTTTTTTTTTTCATTTCTGAGATATCCCGCTGGATTTCCTTATAGCTTTCTATAAACATGTGGATAGCAGTTTCTTTCCCTTTCACGAAAAGGTCCGTGACTTAGGTCCCATAACCAACCAGTAATTTCAAGGATGGCGATGAAGCCGTGACTATCGTAAAAGATAATGAAAATGAAAAAAAGAAAGAGAAAGTTAACTGGAACGTCGACTGCCTTCTATGTAGTTCTCAGAAGAATGCAAAACCACTTTGCACGTGTATGAATTTCTCGTGTGCGCGAAGTTTACTTCAAGCTAAGCTTGCAACCACCGCACTAAAGTCGCAGCTGCGCTCACCAGTATGCACTGCACGAACCGGTATCGATCCACGTCCGAAGAAATCAATTAAGGAAACAGAAGCCCTTTGATCAATGGAGGCCGCTGCAGAGATGCGTATGTGCTTTTTCTTTAAAGCCGTCCTTGTTCCACTGGCATCCGCCAAAGCAACGTAAACACTTTCCGTACCTTATCGTTATGACACGTGCATCCCTCTGCGTATTTCTCTTTTCTTTACTCGCAAATTCTTGGTGACATTTGTGGTTGAAACTGCGATTCGTTGTAGCGAGTCTTTCGCGTTAAAACACCAAAGCCAGCATAGAGGAACACAAGCTTCTTCCAACCCCAGTCCCTCGTTTTTCCGTTTCGCGCGCGTGCAAACATAAGGGACGTTTCAAAACTTTATACCATTCGGGAGGGACCCTGACACTTTGGGGCCGGAATCTTCGCAAGTTTACACAGCTGCGAGAAAGTCTCTGCTCAAAACACACAGAAAGGTTTCTCTCTCCCGCTTGGAGGGAATATCACGCTGAGCGTTCGATCCTACCGACGCGGAGCGAAAACGAATCTCCATCCCTGTTCTGTCCTAGCCAGCGTCTCTTCGCAAGCGTGCAGAGCAAACGTTAGTGCGCGCTCGGCATAACGGCCCTTTGTAGCTGACAACCTGCCTGGGCCTCGTCGCATGCCTCTTATTTTCTCTCTCTCTCTCTCTCTCTGAATCTCTCCAGGGGTGCTACCCTTTCTCTCTTTTCCTGGTTTCGAGCGGCGGATAATCCGCCGGGCCGAAGCGATCGAGCGGCCTACCCTTCGAGCCAGCGTGGTTCCGCTCCGCCGGGAGAGAGCGGGTAGGCAGCGCCCCCCTCGCACCCCACGGCGACTACAGACATCCGCTGGCCGGACAAAATATTCCGACCAAGGGCAGGCCGACCCCACTACTCGGCTGGAGGGGAGCACGGCCAAAGAAGGGCCGCGAGTCGCGCCGGATGAAACGACTTTCCTCTTCCCAGATTATCCTCCTTTTATTTTACGTTGCTCCTTTTCTCTTCGTCTTCGTCGCTTTTTCTCTTTGTCTTCTTCTTCGCGCTGCTGGCTCCCTCCTTTGCTTCGCCGTCCTGCTCTTTCTCCGTTCCGCCAGCGAGCGCCCCCTCCCTCCCCTCTTCAACGTCAGCTCTTTCACCCACAAGTGCTCTTTCTGTCGCTCCTTCGCCAGCGCCTCCTTCTCGTGAGGGTCTCGCTCACTCTCTCTCCAAGAGCTCCTCCACGGTGAATTCTTTTTCGTCCTATGCATGGTGTGCCTCTGCGTGTTTTGTGCATGCAACGCGCGGCTTGCCTAGCCTCCTCCAAGCCGCTACGGCTGGCGATTCCCTCCTCTGACGCTTTTGCTCGCTGTCTCTTCCTTTTGTTTCTTTCTGTCTTTGCGCCTGCCTTTTCTTTTCTTTTTTTTTGTTCTTCCTTCGAGGTCGGACTGTTTGGGGTGGACGCGACAACGGCCTTTTCCTTCTCTTTCCTCCCTTTCTCTCTTCCCTCTATAATGCCTCGCTCTTGTTCTAATATGCAGGTAGTCCGTCGCTTCGTTCTACCTGTACTCTTTCTTCTCTTACCGGCCTCCTTTGCATTCGCCTGGGTGCTTGCTCCGCTATTCCTTCGACTTCAATGTCACTTCTTCATGTTGCACTGCAGCGAAATTTGCGCTCCTATCTTGTCCCCACTGTCCTCGCGCTCGTCTTGTATTTTTGCTGGGCCTTCCCCTCACGCATCCTGTGTCGCTGGGAACTAAACAACACAGCTCATTCCGACGCGTTTTATTTTCGTTTTTCTTTTGTCAACATCGTCTTCCGTTACTGCTGAGGTCGTGGTGTTGAGTGTTTAAAACACTTTATGTTCCCTGAATATCTATCGCAGGATGTACGACACTCGAATTCTCGGTACTAGCTTCCCGTGCGAATAAATAAACTATATACTTCGTGATGACAATCGATAAATTTTGCTCCTTTGCCTTGCTAATCAGATTTGGGCGCAAGACTTGCGCTTTCAGAGAGCTGTCGCTCTAAAAACGTGCACCGAGACTTTTGGGTGAGGAAAATAACTCGTACTAATCACTTCGGTAAACCACGTTCTTACAGCAGCCCTCGCAATGACTTAGTTGACGAAAAAGACCATGGATGTTTTTATGAGATGCTGATTGTCTACTGACCGGTTGTACAGAGGCAAAAAGATAAACGGCTTACTAGGTCTAGCCGACTTTCTGCTAGGAACTTAATTAAAAGTCTTTTGTAAATAATTTGAAGGTCAGTAAAAAAATTCGTTGGGGCAGCCACCCCCACTATTGCTTTTGCACTGCATTCTGATCGTAAAGGCCTTAGAGGTAGGCATGGTTGTCGGCAGGGGGGTGCAAAAGGGGCACTTGCCCCCCCCCCCCCCCCCCCCCCTCCCAGACACACCAGCACTTGCACCCCAACCAAGCCGCACCAGCGCTCCCCCCTCCCCCGGCCACGATGCAACGTGTTTGCACCCCCCCAAGACAAAATTCTGCCGACACTCATGGAGGTAGGGGGAGGAGGGGTGGAACTACGCCTCCACTCCCTAATGAAGCACCCTGCGCAAGCTATGTTCACCTGAATACCTTTCGCCTCTTTCTCTTGATTTTTAGGGGCGAAGCACCTTAAGGCCGAGGCTTGTCCTTTTATGCGTTTGGCGTCCGTGTCCGTGCTTACACAGCACCATGTAAAATCGAAATATCAGGTTTAACAATAATATAATATCAATCGTAATAACAATCGACTGCCACGCAGAGGGCGCGGGTTAAAATCCAATCCGATCCTACAAATCTGTTTCTCATTCAATTTTTTCTTATTTCTCGCGGTAGCGGTCACGGACACCGGTGGCGGCGGACAACTATGGCACCAAAATCAGCTGTTGTGATCTCACAACAGTTTTCGCTGTAACAAACTCCAGTGCCGACAATGCCCTCTCCATTTTGACCTGCGTGACAGGCGCGCTAAAGTCCACTTGCGTTAAACATCTCTGGTTTCCACTGTTTCCGTTTTTCGCACAATTTTAGCATATTTTTGCTTTGGAATTCCTGCCTGAGGTACGCGCTAATAGCTGTATTCTGAGATAAGCTCACGTATTGCACGAGCTCAGTTGTTCCGGATCGCGAAGTTTTCACGTGAACCGAAAAACGATTGAAAAAATTTCGGTTTCACTCCGGAACGACATAACATATAAAGTTTCGGTTACATTTTCGTTCCGGTCTAAAATATCGTTTTTTTTTTTCGTTTTTCGCTTTCGGTTGTCGTTCCGTTCCGACACCCTGCCGGTATTGCTAACCCTTTGTTTATACCGGGATACTGCACACTCTAAAAACGTCTCTTATGATTCTGCCGCAGCGGTAATTCAATATTATCTAAATTAAATGTAGTTTAAATGCAGCTATTTATCGCCATTTAGTGGTTTGCGCAAACGTATAGGTATACGTTTACGTACGTACTTAAACGTCTGCGTATGGCGAGCTAAAGCTTTTCTAAAACATACGTTCCGGTAACACGGTAAACGCAGTCCGGTATTCCGGTAACACGGTAACGTTAAAAAGCATACGTACAAGCTAAAAGTCCCTATAGTCGAAACATATATGTGTGTGTGTGTGAATAAAAAAAAAGGTTTACAATATGAACATCGGTCATTATTGTGACAGAACAGTATAAAACACCAACAAGCACAAACCCTTTAAACTAGTAGGCGACTTCAACGTCGACATTATGGACCTTAGGACCTAGCTCATTGTACCCTTCGAACATGCGGTCGATGACAATTGCGTACGTCCTGTCCAATGATGCAACCATTTTTTTCTTGTTTTCTATTCTTGTTTTCGGGGATGAACATTTCACAAAGAAAGCAAAGAACGGTTCATCGGTGTTCTGCTTTTTTGATTATGAATTTCAGCGTCTGCACGAAAAGGCTAGACATTAGCGGGGTGAGGAGATGAAGATACAACGGCTCACGATTCACGGTTCACTCAGCTGTGTTTCAGTAAATCCCTTCACTTCATACGCTTGATATCGTCCGATGTGGCACATAGTTTCAAAACGAGCCCTGTCGTTCATTTTCCCAAATTTCAGTGTAATGCGGTGTTAAACTTGGAATACGTGACCCCCGTTAGCCCCAGAAGCGAGAATGCTGACCACGTACGGAGTCTTCCGACACTCGCGGGCCTGCAGACTTTCGCACGCAGGCAGCGCAGAAAGTGGACGCCAGTCACCCGAAAAGATGGCGACGCTGCTGTGGAAAGCGGCGCACTTGTGCCAACACCACCTAGACTGCTTGTGCGCGCGTGCGTTTGTGCTGTGCGCGGGAATGCAGTGAGCTCGTGACACATCCACGCCTGGCTTTTAAGCCTGTTTCACATGCGAGCGACCGAGCGGCGGGGCCCGCAGCGATCGAGCGGCAGCAGGACGCTCGGACGCGGCTTCGTTTCACATGCACCGCTCTTGCGCGGCGCGCGCCTCTGCGATGCGCAGTGATGGTTGTGGGAAGCGCCCGTTATCCGCGGGTTTCCTTTCTCCGGGCTCGCTTGCAAGTTTCACGAGCCTTCTACTTCGGTGATCGAATTTCACGCGCCTAAACCTTGAATGATGAAAATGTGCAGTGTATCAGAGTGCAATTAAACAACTTCAGTAGTCACGTTTATTTCTGTTCCAGCTTTCTTTTTTTACCACGCAAGTCATGTTGCACGCCCATACACTTGGCCATGGAAAAGCGAAAGAAAGAATTTGTTTTGGGGGTTTTAAGCTTTCACAGGGCTTTCGGTGGCTTTTGCTCTCGAATGCCGCAAGGCGCTGGTGCGCCGTATGGGCCGGCAACCGGATGCAAGCGGCCCAGTCGACGACATTGTGGGTTTGTGAAGGAGCTCGTCTCTTTTTTTTTTTTTTTGCCTATGGGCATTCTGCAGTAAAGAGGCGGCGGCATTTGTCGTCTTCGGGGTACGTGACCACTAAAAAAAAAAAAAAGGGAAAAGAAAACAGTAAACTGTTCGAACGTGCTGCACCAGAGTAGTAAAAAAAAACTGAAACGTCTACTGCGAACAAGTGCGGAGTGTCGTAGGTTCCCCCTGTCCGGACCTATGTTGGTGTCACGATTCGATAAAAATACAAAAGAACAAAATGACACGTGCAAACGATTTGTCTGCTTTGATGGAAGCGCAGTAAAGAACAACAAAAGGGAAAGAACGGCGTTTTCTACACTGCCAGCTCGTTGCAGCGAATGTCGTCTGCTAGGAAACCGAGTCGGAGCGAGTTCCTCCCGGCGCGCGCGGCTGCTCTCGTCTCCATCCCTACGGTCACGTGCTCCCCGCGTCACTGCTCCCCCATTGGTTGACCTTGGGCAGCCGCTCTGCCGCTCGCGAATTTTCCAACTCTGGCGATCTCGATCGCGCGTCCACTGGTCGCTCGAAAAAACCTGTTTTTGGGCTTCCGCGACGGCAGCCGCTCCGCTCTTGGAGCAAAATCGCTGCATGTGAAACAGGCTTTAGGCGTGGATGCGTCAGACTGTCGGTGGCGTGATCGGTGGGGCGAGAACAATACTATGTCCATATATGATCCTGTCGGAAGGAACATGACGTCACACAAGCGTCTGAAACCCTTTAAAACCCCCGGAAGAGACTGGGTAGGAGGAGACATTCCGGGCACTCTGACGGAGCGCTGCTCCTCGGCTTCTTGTCTTTGTATTACGCCACTTTAATCTTCAACGTTCGCTTTGCCCTAGCAATGCACTAAAAAGTTGTTCTGTTGATCTACGCCGTACCGCCTGTACTTCCCTCCTCGTCGGTCCCGACGCAAGCTGTGAGCACCCTCTGCTGACGGCGGCGGTCAAGACTCATAACAGCGGTAACTTAAATGCTACGGCTTGTCCTGATTTTATCGGTCGAGCTATCACCCGAATTCACTCGAGTCATTCCGCATCACAGCCCATATGCGAGAGATAAATACAATTCTTAAAAAGATTTCGCTCCGGCGCCACATTTTAGGTAATCCTAGAAGACCTTTTTTGTCAAAGAATGTGCCAAGCAACACCAAATAAACACCAACTTAACTAACCATTAAAGAGCAATCCGGAGATTACCACATTCACATCACCGTTCACGTTCGTAAGCACTGCACTTGTGCACTTTCACACGTGCGATGTGGGCGCCTGCGCTGAAGGAGAGGACGCCGTAGGTACACAAGCACAACGTACGTGCATGCGCGTGATTTGCTGAGCACGCTTTCAGCCTGAAAACAAAATAAAGCAAAACGCACGCGGGCTCCTGGAGTCTTGATTGACAGCTCGCGAGATGAGGGCAGCCCCTGCATATTTAGATACCCCCCCCCCTTTCCATCGTCCTCCCCCCATTTTCGTACAGCTCCACACTGCTGCCTTCTCGGTGAGGTTTCCCACCCACTGACGCTCCTCCGTTCCCAGCATCAGCAGCGCACGCACATTTTGGACGCCGCCTTCGGTGTTTGCTCGCTTTTTTTGTTTCTTTCTTTCTTTTCGTTCTCTTTCCCATCGGTATCACCGCCCCGCGTCTCCTATTTCTCTCGGGCTGCATCTTCAGCTTTGTTTTCTCCCCACTCGTTGTCCCTTCTACTTTCCCTCCTCCTGCATCGCTGCTTCAGCGACTCATTCCTTCTAGAACCCCGGCTGCCTCCCAAGGAAGCCTCCGTTCATTTCTGCTTCTTCTTTTGCCCCGAGAATCGCCTCCCTCCACCCATATCTCGCGTTCCTCCATTCTCGCCATTGCGTCTCGTCTCCACCGCCTCCTCCCCCCCCACTTCGACGTATTCTGTTTCCTTCCCCCTCCTCCTTTTCCACTCCTCCTCCCTTTCCTCGACGTCTCAGGCTGCTCCTTTTGTCTTTGGCTGTTCCTCCTCTTCCCTCCTTACCAGCCTCGCTCGCCCCTAGAGGGAACGGCGCTGTGTGTGACGTATTCTTTTCTGTCTTTTCATTTCCTTCTCCCCCCACACACGTCTCCTTGTTACTTTCCTCCTTTCTCTCTCCACTCTTTTATCTCCCTGTGTTTGCAGTTTCGTGGCGCCGGTTCTTTCTTGGCGTCCGTAATCCCCACTGGGGCTCTCCTGCATCTCTCCCATTCGTTTTTATTTTTTTTATTTTTTAGTTTCTTTTCGACTCGTCGTCTTCCTTTCGATCCTTTTCTGTAGTGTCTGCGTTTCATCATCGCTCGGGCGTCCGAATTCGTTCCCTCCTTTCCGCCTGATTCGCTCCTCTTTCTTTTCCATCCCCACATCCCCAATTTTTTTTCCCCTTCATGCGAGCTTCAGGCTGCAACTTTTTTTTATTCGTTTATCACTACTTGCGTTGCAGCGCTACAGGTGCCTCAAGCTTCTCTTTTCACGAAAATTCGTTGTTTGCTTTCTTTCTTCTTCATTTGATCATTTCTGTCTACCCCGAGCTGCGGCTTTTGTTTCAGACTTCGCCCTCCTGTCCAAGTCAGCCCTCGTTTGTGCGTAACGTTACGCGCTGCTTTCCTTTATATGGGTACATCTTGCACCTGCCTCTACCTGCCTAGGCATCGCATGTGCTTCCCACAATGAGCCGTTGGAGAGTCACGTGACGTTAGGCGCATCTTACATCATCCCGGCTCTCGATCTGAGCGGGTGCGCGTTTCAGAAGCGACGAGCTTCTTCGTGGAAGCTCTAACGCAGTCTGACGTGCGTACAAACTCGATACGAGCGAGCATAAATTATCAAGCTATCAGGACGAGTTTGCGTCAACCCGATCGTCGAGCCTCGCAGACCGAGGTAATTTGATTTACTTGAAGCACCCAATTTTTTTTCTTATATATTTCGAAGCTCGAAGCATTTGCTTCCTTGGTCTAGTACCGTTGACTTTTAAGCTCGCGCGAAACTTGAGAACGTAGTTTTGTGGATGTTCGTTCAGCTAAGTTTAGGTTCAGCCAATAATGACAAGAAATTCTGGAGATGAAAAGTTCTGTTCGACAATACGCATGTATAATCGGCGCCAATACTGCCGCAATTTTGCAAATTACCTACAAAAACAACATAAATGCGTGAAATGCGTGGTTTTGCGCCAAGGCCTGTTTGTTTAGTTTTTCTTCCCCGGCCTTGAGCCGACCCTATATGCATGTATACGACGTGGACCCTACATACTTTGCTTTGCACCACGTGACTGCAGCATTGACGTAATGAAGGGCTTGACCAATGAGGATACCGAGGACGGATATGGGGAGGTATGTCAGAAGGCACGAGAGGGGGCACATAATAAATGGTGTCGCACTCGCATGCAGGACGCGAAACAGACTTTACCTTGAATAGCAGTGCATTTAAGCGGTCATTCAACTGCACATATCATCGCGCCACTGATAGCTTGGCCTGTCCTGCTGTGCTTAAGACAAGGCGACGGAGAACAAGAAGGAGGGAAGGACAGTGTATAACAACGACGCAAGCTGTGTACCATTAGCAGTAGTATTATATAGCACATTGCACAAGCAATAGAAGTAGTAAGTGTGGTTATCGGAAGAAGATAAGGAGAATGTTGCGTTTTTCAGACGCCTCGTATAATTTCCATATGAAATATATTGGTTAATTCCTTATTTGGCTCTTTCATCAAAGTCAACAGAATCCTGGTGCATTGTCTGTGCTTGAACATACAACGACGTAGCAACATTCTGCGACACAGTAACAACAACAAAACTATCACAAAAGGTGGAGCCACAGGGTCAGGTAAGTACTAGCGATACAGTGCACCGTTATTTGATCTTGAACAATGTGATCGAAATTATTAAGGCGAAAGCCTTAGACGCCTCATCAAGCGCGAAAATTGACCGTCGGTGTCCGTCGGCGCCAACACGAGTGATGCTAAAAAAAAAAAAATCACGTGATGACGCCACCATATGACGTCATCGTGACGTTACAAGTCCCCAAAATTAGTGACACAATCGTGACGTCACTGTTACGTCACATGATGACGTCATCACATGAAATCGTCGCTTGCTCATATTTGGGCCGATCACGGAGGCAGTTCAAAACCGCGTTAGGTGGAGAAAGCTTTCGGAATAGGGCGGGCGTGGATCTTGCCTTCGAGCCGTCTTAGGCGACTACATAAGGGCCCTTGTAAGTTCTTTGCGCAACTTTTTGTTGTAGTCCACATATGTGTCATAGCCCAGGTAATGTGGCTATCTATATAGCCTATACGTATACCTAATGTACAGCATCGAATCGTTGAGATGAATCTGTGAACAGACAGCAGCAGATGTCCGGTGACAGCATCGTCTTCGTGTAAGTGGCTTCGACGTGGGGTGTGCCAGCAGGGCCGGGGCTCGGGCGCGAGTACAGGCCAGCCGGCAGGCAGGCCGCCGTATGCCCGTGCATGCGTGCACAACACCGATTCATGCCGGAGACAGGCGGGCGCGCTCCGTCCGAGGTCCAAACCGTTAGCCTGAAATATTAATCGGCGCGAGCTCGGGAACGTCCCACGTGATCCATCGAAGTCCTTCGCGGCGCCGTAGTACGCAGCAGTTTCAGCCCCCCCCTTACAAGTGGTACTTCGTGCGACGCGAAGAAGCGATGCACGCAGCGCGAGTGATGTCATGCGAGCTGCTTGTACCACCAGTCAGTCATTGTTAATAAACGGGTAGAGACATGAAATATGTATCGAGCCGCTTTCTCGTTATTTTCTTGGCTTCGTAGTGAATGCATGCGTATATCATGAAACAGAAAGCGTTATTTCTGGAATGACACTGCGAAATCTTTGTAGCAGTGTCTTCCCTGGATCCGGATAGTGCTCATTTACCTCTGTTGTAGTAGCAGCTTTCTTGACATTAGCTTCAATCCGATCAATGATCGACAGGAGCTGTGTAAAAAGTTTTACATTTTACTTTGAAGCAGTCCTCAAAAGATGTGACTTTGCCTGTGTATATCTGTCCTCAAGCAGTTCTTCTTGTTGGATGCAGTGTCATATTATTTGCTTATTAGTATAACGTATCGTTATCACGGTGCAATATACCAATTACATTGCGATCGTTTTATCTCGTTACTTGGCTACGAAGCAATTACAGCGCGTGTCTGTGCAGTTGACACCGTACAAAGGGCGGTAGCGGAATCTATATACCAGCTTGCTACTGCGCTCCCATATAGTTTTTCATTGCAGCTTCGACTATACCTCCTGGTCTACATATAGGACCATTGGTCTATACCTCATGCATGCGACGCAACATATATTGCTATATGTCGCTTGTGGTTATGCGTCGCCTTCGCGACGATGCATTTACAAAAGCCTACAGTTTCCGTGTGGGCCTGACGGAGAGTATACGATTACCAAAAGACGATATTTAACTTATATTGCCATATTAACCTATATTGCCTGTGGTTGCGCAATGAACGCTTTTGTGCGTGCTCGCGCATCGCTTGTCCACTCTTTCCTCCTCCCCATCACTATGCTTTTCCTGCCATCTTTCACCACTCTCAATATAGGGTAGCAGATCATGTGCAATGTGATTACCTCCCGGTGTTCTATGTGCCTTCTCTATCTCTCTCTATTATGTCTTATTTTATTTTTATTGTTCCTACAAGTAAATGTAGCCTGATTTATATGTACGTCAAACCATCGCCTGCAGAAGCTATAATTCTTGCATGAGTCCATTATCAGCCATTGCCAAAAAATTACCCTAGTTCCACCTAGTGAAAAATCTAACAGAGGAGCTTCGCGGTTCTCATGAGTTTCCCTTGTGATTTTCTGTGATGTTTTGAACTAAAGAAGGGTGAATTTAAGGGCTCGCTTTCTTTGTTAAACACAACGTTAATGACAACCGACAGACAAACAAGCCAAGGAAAGTATAAGGGATTTTGTTTGTTGTAATTATGACATAAATGTGAAGGAATTTAAGTGGAGAAAAAAGAACTTGCCGCCGGCAGTGACGGAACCTGCAACCTGCGAATGATGCGTCCGATGCTCTACCAATTGAGCTGCGGTGACGGTCCTCCTCCCGTGCACTTTATCGGGTATATCTCATGTAGCGGCGCGGACTAACATTCCTAGGTTTGCGGCCACAAACCTAGGCATGTTAGTCAGCTGCCCGCTTGTCGTAAGGCACATATGACGCACGTGTTGTGTGACGTCACAAAAGGGTGACAATATATCACGCCGTGATTTGCATCGACGCCATAAGTATGTAGGTGCTGGCGGCATCGTGGTGACGCCACAATCTGGCGGTGGCCCCGCAAGGTAAGGTATATATGGTTATAATGAAGGGACAAGGTGGCATTCGTTCTAGCGCTGCCCCTTGTCCCTTCATTATGAAGCCAAACCAACTCGCCCAACTACCTGTGATTCTGCTTTATGGTTATAAATTGTGACGTCAGAAGCTGGCCATAACGCTGTGATATCACACACTATAGAGGGCTGGTCACAGACTGGTTGACAAGCAGCAATGCAAACTTGCACTTCACAGAACGCTAACGCAGAATATTCCAGAACGTCGTTCTGCACTCCGCACTGTTGTGCCTACGTTAAAAACCAGTATTAAAGCATCGAGACAATTCCACACTGTGAAGATGGGTGGCAATAAGCGAAGCTGACGGGCGCGCATCCGCGCCTCTGCTCTCGAAACTGTTCTCAGTCGATTCCTATGCCCCCCCCCCCCCCATTCACTGAAGCTTTGTGAACCTCTCGCGGTCTTGCATTGCCTCCACGACCGGCCCACGTCAGTTGTCGTGGCTTTATCATGTGTCATGCGTCGTCGCTAATGACGCCACAAATATTGGCGATCTGTAACGTCACTACGTGTCGTCATCGCTAGTTCCGATAAGGTCACGTTGTTTTTTTTTTATACGCGGACGGACGCCGCAAAATCTAGGATGTGCTCCATTTACAGCTCCTCCGTAAAAGACAGTGAAAAGAATATATGTTTCAGGCGTTATAGAGTCTCCACTTTTTTTTTTAAACACGCTATACAAATTTAACACCACCTCGACGTTACACCTCATCATTTCGAGAGTTCCCAATAGCATACCGAGCGGCTGTGTATATATACATAGTCACTTCATGCCGTAGGCAGCTAGAAAAGTGTATAAGATACATAAGATACCCTACGCGTAGACGTGAGGTTCCTAAATTTACTGCGCATGATGGCTGCCGGAGGGCTCGCTGAGAAATGGTGGCAATTTCATGCTAGAAATCGCAGAGAGCGCGCTCGCGCGAGCACAGGCAATCTCCGCGCAATACAAACAAGTTGGCAAGGTGGACGCTCCGTACAGTCGCCAACGCAAAGTACATTCGTGTGTGCATATATATAATATATATATATATATATATATATATATATATATATATATATATATATATGAATCTGGGCAGCCCCCTCGCATTGCGCCTTGCCAAGATGCGTTATACACGCTATTCATTTCGCTCGGCGTTCCTGGGTCCATGCGTGGCGCAGGCGTTTCGGGACGCCGAATGGTCTCGAGCATGTACGCGTACGCCCGTCTTCAAATGGCACGACCTCAGAAAGGAAGGGGGGCAGCAGAATGAGATTCTGGACTGGAATGCGGAAACTAATTGTAAATAATTCCTGCGCAATAATAAAAGGTCTCGACCTATGCGATGGGGAATGAAAGAAAGCCTAAGCAAAGAAAAAAAAAAATGGTCGCGAATGTTCCTTCGACTGCGCGGTATATAGAAAGAAGTTCTGTGCGCTCGTCCAAAAAGAAAAGAGAATACTTTCTGGGTTGAGGGTCCCTCGCGGTGATGAGGGTAACACCGTTGGGGGAGGCGAGGAAGTAATAAAAGGAAAACGTAAGTGAACGCATGAAAAGAATGCGTGAGGACAAAAAAGGACTTGCGGAGAAGAGTTGAGTCGGGGAAGCGAAAGAGGAAAAATCTGGAATGCCGGATCGGGAGAACTTGTGCGTGCGGGGAAAAAAGGGGAACAGGAAAGGAAAGCAATGAACTTAGAGGAGGAGAAGAAAGCGGGTGAAGTTCTGTTGTACAGAATAAAGGAAATAGAGGAAGATGACGAGAAATTGCAGGGAAAAGAGCGAAGAACGGTAGGGAATAGCGGGAAGAACGTACCCACTGCACTGCAAAGCTTGGCCAATGCGGAGTAGCCGATGCTAAAGCAAATCAAAACGTGAGGAAAACTGCTTTCACGGAGTGCAACGCGCGATGTAGCAGGGTGGTGAAAGAACTACGTTACGAGGAAACATACTGTGTATTTGTTCTTTTGTTCATTTCCTTCCCCTATTATGTTGCCTGTGTTTTACGTTTTATGTGTGCGTGTATGTGTGGAGCATACTGTATGATAATGCATGCGTCCATTTGTTAGGGTATGCGATGCTCGCGATCATAGGCGTGCGCAGGGTTCCCCTTCAGGGGGGGCGGAGGTTCATCGGGGCGCCCCCCCCCCTCCCTATTAAGTCAATGTATGGGGCAGACATTGCGACTAGGGACCTTCCCCCCCCCCCCCCCCCCCCCCTGCGCACGCCTATGCTCAAGATCAACGGAGGCACGAATACGTCTTTCTCCTGAGGAAATACAGCGGAGATGGCCACAACACGTTATCTCAGTTGCGCACTTCTAGCGGGCCGAGGAAACAAGCATGCATTGTAAACCATAGCCTCCGAGAATGGTCGTCAATGCTGATGTCTGAGGCTATGCAGTATAAGCTCGGACAAACATCGAGCCTCGTCTATTCTCTGTGAGCGATCAGCTCGTATAGGAGATAATCGCTTGTGGACAAGCGCGACTGTGCAACCTCTCTGTGGTATACGTACCTGGCGGCAAATCGAACGCATCAGTGCATTGTGATAATTTGGAAGTTGTTCATACACCCGACATATCATATAGCTATCCAACCAACATTCGTTCGCACTACTTCATCGATCTTTCCATACACAGGGATTGTATGGAGCAGTGCCGGCTGCTGTAGCCGGTCATCTGACAGCATAGTTGTGTGCACGGGGTGAGTGCATAAAGGGGGTCGCAAAGTCTGCCTCATGCTTTTGCTCAGTCGAAACTTCCCTGTCATTGTTTAAAGAGCACATTATGTCCACGCGGGTTTTTTACGATAATGACAGCCGAAGGCTCCCGATATTGCAATGTAACTTCCCGTCTTTGCTCCCGGAAAGCCAGGGACCAAATGTAGGCCATTGTGCGAATCGCACATGCGAGGTTGACGACGGGGCGTCGCTCTCGTACGAACAAGTTGTGCGCCGTTCGACAGAAAGAACGAGAGGGGGAATGGAACGAAGGGCTCGCTTCTTTGTAAGGCACGGCCTAACGAAGCCAAGGAATGCGTAGGGGACATTATTGTAGTAGATTTTAACTGTGAATATGACGTAAACGGAAAGCAATTTCAGCGAACGAAAAAGACAAATTGCCGCCCGCCGGCACTGCAACGACAGCCTTCGAATTACGCATCGATGGTCCACGACATAAAAATCGAAGCAACCGAATCGGAGAAAAGATCGAGATAGAGCCCCGTTCGCAACGTTCCGTCGTAGTTGTCCGTCCTCGACTACACCACCAAGCAACAGCCACGGTAGAAACAGAAAGCAGCTGTGCAGCAAAGTCACAAAGAGAGAGGGAGAGGGGCGCGTTTGGCCATGAGCACGTTCGCACAACCACGCACGACGAGCGAGAGACAGACCACCGGCCGCTGCGTCGCGTTTGCTTTGCTCGGCGCGGCGTGCGTAGTTTGCGTTTGCCCCTCATACACACAGTGCAAACCGTGGCGACGCTTTTGCCCTCGTCTTCACCCATCGACCGTCCACCACGCCGCCTTCACATGCTGATCCCCTGCAGTATATGCATTCCCACATTCTCCCCCCTACACTTCATCTTTCGTCTCCTCTGTGCCAGCAGTGACGAGCCGCTCTCATACACTGTGTGTGTGTATGTGTTTGTACTCGTGCCAGCGTGCGTACACGTGGCGCAAGCCCTGGGAGATCCCTATGCAAATTTGCGCAGCGTCTGGGAAAAAAGAGAACGATGGGATGAGCGAGAGATAAAAGGAGGATGGAGAAACGGATGCAAAAGCGGGCGGGCCTTCGGGGTGTGCAGCATACTGCGGGCAAGCAAGCAGACGGGCAGGCAGGCAGGCAGGCAGGCAGGCAGGCTGGTTGTCTATGCTCTTTTCTTTTTTTTTACTATTTTCCCATTCTTTTTGCGTTCTCGCGCTATCCAGCGTCAACGTAAAGGAGTGATCCGCCCGGAACGCGTGCGGGGGATGCTCTTGCGCATACACGTTGCTGCGCCGTGGGCGAAGTCGTTCATTACTATGGCTGAAATAAAAAGAAAACACATAAAAGCGTGCAGTGCCCCGAAATACTGCGAAGTGGCGCGCCTCGTCCGGCTTGAGTCTGCACAGAACTGCTCACGTTTACAGTGAAAAAATTCTTAAAGGGGCCCTGCAATACTTTTTCAAGTAACAATCGAACGACTTTATTCAAGGAGTTTATTGCCTCAACGAATCGACAGGTGCAAAAATTTTTAGAACCGGTCAACTACGATCGGAGTTACAGAGATTTGTTGCCCGCTGTAATTTATTTCTCTCTTTTCTCGTCCCGACGAGCACGCTGGAAGCTAAGCAGGGAGGGGTGGCACGGGGAAAAGAAGTTACGTCACGCGTGCGTCATTACCTTAAGCCCTTTTTCTTTTTTTCCTCGAACGCGCGGCTTGCTTTCAGTGTGATTGCGAGCGCGGGCACGGGGCGGCCTCTTGCGGCGGTCGCAGTAACTATGCAGCGCACGATGCTCAAGTCAGCCAATGGCCCGGAGTTTGGGCATATGGCGCGATCATTTGGGTACATGGCATCATTTGTAAAAGGAAGAGGGAATGCTTTCTAGCATACTATGAGAATTAATTGTAAATTCCAGGCCGCGTGCTATATAGCAAGAGCAGGTGGCTGGTCAATCGCGATGTTGGACGTAATATTGCCACAGGGTGGCCAGCTAATGAAAAGGAATGAAATGCTTTGCGAAGTTGGCTCCGGCGTTAGCTAGCACCGCGCCATAAGAGCGTGTCATTGGGCATGAGTTAAAACTTGAGCTTTCCCTCAGGAGAGCGCGGAAAGTGCGATGATCCGACACATTGTACTGAAACCCCAGCATTACATTTGATAAGCGGGTGCGGACAGAGATCGTCCAGCCTTATAATGGACCTGTTCGAACGTGCTAGAACTGATTGTTTTGCAAACATTCGCGTTCCTTTTCTTTCTTTTTTTTTCTTTTACGTCTCTCGAGAGAAAAACGTAAAGGAAGAAACGTTTGGCGCCTTCCCTTAACTTTGCTGATGATTCGAAAACGCTGGACAAATGTAGAAGTGATAGGTTCATAATTATGAAAATTGAGTATTCCGCATTCGTCTGTTTCGCTGTAGAAAATGTTCTGTGCAGACATATTCGATCCAGTTTGAGCGGATACGCTGCAGTGTTAACAGGCACTAAAGATGCGTCAGTCTGTACTGTAATACTTCAAATGCGTACAACCAAAAATACGGCATTGTCAGCCTTAAACAGTAGATCTGCATAAGCAATGATACGTTTTGTGAGTGCGACACCAATTTCACGCATTACCAAGGGAAAGCAGGGATCATGCTGTAATTTGCTCTTACAACACAACAGTCGTAAGAGCCTTTTGAAAATTAGGAGGTTCAATGCATGGAACCTATCCTTCGTGCGAACTGAGCCGTTTTCTGTAACAAAATGCTTGCTGTAATTATTGATTGGTTATTGCTTTTACCAATGCCGCTAACGAACAGTAGCCACCCCCCCCCTCCCTACCCCACCCCCTTTTTTTCCCATAAAAGCTGCAGGACCTCCCTCACCAGGACCAACGACGCCAGCTCCAGCTTTCGCACCACTGCACGCATTTAGCTCGACAAATTCAAGGCCAACTTCCCGCCTACTTCGAATTTTCCTCTGTCCAAGCCCGCCGCTCGTCGCTATTATATGCAGCGGGCGCTGCTGCTTCTCTTCATCATCGATGGGAACGTTCGCGCAGGGTCTGCCGATGAATATTTAGCCCTACGAAATTAACTTTGGCAACGCCATCTTGCACGTTCTCCCTAATCTCCCTCCCTAGTCACCTAAGAGTGGGGCGTAAAATCTGCCCCGTACATTGACTCTTCTAGTCGCCTAAGAGAGGGGGGGGGGGCAAGATCTGCCCCATACATTGACTTAGTAGGGTGGGGGGGGAGCGCTGCGGTGAACCTTTGCCCCCCCCCCCCCCTGATGGGGAAGCCTGCGCACGCCTATGCATACAGCTATTGCGAGAAGCACCACTGAATACAAAGAGAGAAAGATGGGGAATCACATGCAGAATCGGATCTAACGCAGAAGCTGAAATCAACACACCCTCCCCTCCGTTGGTCGAGTCTCAAAGAAAACTAACTTTGCAACGGATACAAGAATGGAAACGGAGCGATCCCGCCCTTTTCACAACGGCCTGCCTTTGGTCTCCAGGTTTCCTTCTGTAAAGATGGGATGTAAACAGTTCTTGGAATGCAACATCAGGTTTGCTCGGCCGCCATTATCCTCAAAAACCTACATTGCCGTAGCCTTGCACATTGTGAAATCGTTGGGCGAAACAAAACAACCTATACAGGAAGAACGTTGTAGACGGGATAGACGTTTCTTCCTGTATAGTGTGTTTTCAACAATTTCACAATGATGCACCCATTGGTCCAGCAGTCAATGCTTCTGAATTTCCTTCCACATGAGGCAATGACGGGACAGATCAGTCTGAGTAAAGGTACGGGCACCCATTGGTCCAGCAGTCAATGCTTCTGAATTTCCTTCCACATGAGGCAATGACGGGACAGGTCAGTCTGAGTAAAGGTACGGGCACCCATTGGTCCAGCAGTCAATGCTTCTGAATTTCCTTCCACATGAGGCAATGACGGGACAGGTCAGTCTGAGTAAAGGTACGGGCACCCATTGGTCCAGCAGTCAATGCTTCTGAATTTCCTTCCACATGGGGCAATGACGGGACAGGTCAGTCTGAGTAAAGGTATGGGGATGACTTCGAGCCCACCTTAGATGATTAGGGTGAGGCCCCGCCCCCCTCCCCTCCCTGTGCGCACGGCTATGCTGGGGCGTAAACATCACACAGTGAGCAAGGCAGCCCACGCCAGTAACAAGAGGTGTGGGAATGAAGCTTTGTCTTGCAGTGACAGCTCTTGGCACGAAGCGCGGGGTTCGTAAAACAGCGGCCGATGCGCGCTCGTGCGCCGTTCGGCTTCCTCCGGAGCTTGGCGCGGCTGCATGTGATGTTCGCGCGTGCGATATCTTCTTGGGGTTAGCCGCGTCTTGACGAGGAAGTGTGCCGTAAAAAAGTTCGAAGGCTTTTCGAACGTTTGGATAAGACTTGCACTTGTCGAGCCCCATGAAGTGGTCCCGATTGTTTTCTGTGTATCGTTTCTCTTCGCATCCTCCTTTAGCGCGTTTTCTCGCTTTGACAGAATAGATCGAACAAGACTGCACGAATGCGAGAGCATAAAACGTTTGTGGGACAGCGCTGCCGCCTGAATATCCGGACCTAAAGCAACGCGTTGCAATACGTGAGAAAAGTGAATATGGACTCATAGGAACCCAGTGGTTCGAATTTCGTTCGTCACAATCATACTAAATTACAGGCAATGAAGGGCAGAGAAATCGCATGGGAAGTTAAGTACACGTTTAAGTAAATTGGAAAAGTAGTAAGACGGAGGAAATTGAAATATTACGCGGAGATATATTGACGCATGCAGGTAGGGACCGAGCTCTGATATCCGCATTATATACGTTAATCTATACGGCGGTGCAATCTCTTGAGCGGCATTCCTGGATGTTTGTGTATACGATTAGCGGAAAGCGAGTTAGCCAGCGCCTCCTACGGCAGAGGCGGACTTTGAAACCTTTCCGACCGTAAGTGTGACGTCATTTACGTGTTACATACAATTGTGAAATATGAATCAGTCCATCGTTACTTATTTCTTTGCTGACGACATACAGAAAGGACTGAAGCAAAAGTTTGACTGAATACATTACGCGTATCATTTGCTGCCACTAATTCTCGCTTCTGATACCTTCAGCCTTTCTTGTACCACAATGATGCAGCTTCGATCGTTTCCATTAAATAGACGCGATTGAGCAGGTCGAGTCAAAAGTGTAGTTAGTCAACCTGCTTGGCTTATTGCCAAGCAGGTTGACTTACAGCCTCAACACTATATAGTGGGATCACCTAGTATGGACCGGTTTTGAGCTTACGAATCGACAAGAACATGCATACATATCTGATTCACTGCTCTGTAGCTGTACTGAGCCAATTCAGGCACCGAATTCAGGCAATCAACTACCTATAAACTTCGATGCGGAAGACCAAGACTCAGCCAGACTACTGTAAAATTAAATGAAGGGAACGGTTTCTCCAGCGTTTCATCGGGAATTCAAACAAAAAAATATAAAGAAAATAAATCCACCAAACTTTGATCCCAAAGCCTTCTGGCGCCGTTTCGGTTCCCAAAGATGGTTCATCGACGAACTTGTTCGCTTCTCTCTCTCTTTCTCTCTTTTTTTCCTTGCTTCATCGACGATGGCTGAAAGTGACAAGGCTCGAGACTCACGTCTAAAGCAGCAGCTTTCGCAATGTTGTTCGGCTGTCCACGTGCTCGGCTCATAATGACCTGTCACGGCATCGAGGGCTGAAACGCCGCGGCCCACCCGTCGGCTTACGTGTGCGGCTTTAGGGTCGCCGGTGGCGAACAACCTCTGAAAAAAACCTTTCTATACGTGGCTGCGGCCCAAACGATCGGCGGACCGCGGTTACACTGTAGCCGAATCCGCGGTAACACCCCCTTACTAGCTTGCTTGTTTGTCCCTTGTCTGAACTCTTCCCTTTCCTGCTTAGTACGTTCCACTCGCCATGTATAGGGTAGCAAACCTAAAAGAAAAGTTCGCTAGCCTGCCTTCGTTTCCTTCGTGTCTGCAGTGAGCTCCCGCAAAAGCGCGTAAAGGAAAGACCCCCCTAAAGACTTTCGGCCAAAGATAAGCCAGATGAAGACAAAACCAAACAAAACGATGCTCAAATCGTAAGTGCCTGGAAGAGGCAGAACGAAAAGCAGTGGGAAACAGAAAAAAAAAAAAGGCGCAGTGGAGGAAACGCTGAGCAAACAGAAGAAGAGAAAGGGTGATGCGATGCGATAAAAAGAAAAGACTTCGACAGAAACGAAGGGAAGACGGGGAAGAAGCGGTGGCAGGCTGGAGCGAGGACTGGGGAAAGGGGGGGGGGGGGGGAAGCGGCGCGAGCGAAAGTCTAATGAATCTGACGTCACATGCTGCGGGCGTGTCACGTGATTCGAGCCTCGTGCCGCCGTTGGCGAAGGGGAGGGGCCCGCTTGCTCCGTCGGCCTTTCCTTGCTCCCCTTTTTTCTTCCTTACTTCGTTACTCTTACCGCTTTTACCGCAGCCAGCCCACTCCCCCACGCGCTCGCGTCAACGTAATCAACAAGAACCAAAGGAAAAAAAATTTTTCCCCCATTTCCTCCTGCTCCCCCGCAGGATCCCCACGCGCGCCCCTCCCCGTTTCCCTGCGTTTCCCTACGTTTGTGTCGCGTTGTGCGGGTACAGTAGAAGCTTGGAGGACGAGGGGGGGGGGGGAAGCAGAAGCGAGATTTTCTCCTTCCACCACTAGGCTTCCCTTAGGCACTCTACGGCTTCCCTCTCGTACTTCAGAGAGGCTCGTTGGTAGATCCTCCTTATTTCTGTGCTCCTAGCTGCAGCGAAAGACGGGACAAATGAAGAAACGAAGCGTAGAAGCAAAGCGCTCGTCGTAGTTAGAAGGCAGTCTTATTATTTTATTTTTTTTCACGATGCCGGTGTATTCAAGAAAGGCGGCGGAGAAAATGGAGGGGGAGAAGATGCCAACGCCGAGAGCGAGGTTCTGGAAGAAAAGTGCGAGTCCGGCACAAGGCGGCCAGGCTTTAGTCCAGAAGGAATTCAAAACAACTATACTACGTATTACAGGCGCGTTGTGATGGGGAAGGGCTATACGGGGAGGTCTAAGAGGAATGGAGGAGGGGGGAAGAAAAGGGAAAAAAGAGGCGCAAGCACGAAAGATATACGCACGCACCACGCTCGTACGCATGCTCAACTCCGTCTGGTTCTGCTAGCGCCGTGTTTCTTGCATCGGCGGCGCCCGACTCGTCAGCTTCTTTTTGATGGGGAACGGCCGTAGGGAAGAAGGGAAGGGACATAGGGGAATGGGCTTTCCTTCGTTTCCCTTCTCTCGGTTCTTTCTTTCCCCGCCCTTTCTTTTACTGTTCGTCCTGTCGTTCGTTCGGCTTCTCTTTTATCTTTCGCCCTCTGGCTCTCACGTGGCAGAACTGGGCTGTGCTCAGCTACGTTCTGTTCTTGTTTGTACGACCGCCTTTCACAGTGTGTGTGTGTGCGTGTGTGAGAGAAAGAGAGAGAAACAGATCGTGCGAGAGAAAGGAGCGCGATTTTCTCTTCTCTCCCTTTTTTTGTTTCTGAGTCGCGTGGCGCGCTTCGCGCTGCAGTTGTTTCTTTTATCTTCATCTTCTTCATCTTTTTTTCTTTTCTGTTTCGCTGCTTTCCAACCATTCGTGCTTGCGTCGGCACGCGTCGTGTTTACTTTATCGATGCTTTCCAGTGGGCGCTCGGGACGGACACTTTGATCTCTTTCGCCGGACTTGGCTAGTTTCCTTCTTCTTCTTCTTTCGTCGAGAACTGAAATATAGCAGGTTTTCTAGAGGAGAAAGTACGATAGAAAGGAGAACGCGGTGCCGTGTGGGACACGTGCTTACGCATGGACAGAAGCCGAATGAGCGTATCTAAAAACTACACGTGCGCCGAACTACAGAAAGAAAGCATAATGGCGTTCGGCAGAGTAAACGAAGGGCGGTGTTGGCACCTGCCTACCATGTTGGAACATGGCTTCGTGATTTAAAAAAAAAAAAAAAGGAATGGAAGGAACCAGTAGCGTGTTAGGGGAGGAGGAGGAATAAACTTTACTATGAACAGTAAAAAAATATTAAAACGGGACTATGAAATGGAGAAAACTTTATAAAAAGTCCGTGAAGCGAGGAAAAAAAGCTAACAGTGTAAAGATGGAGGCGAGCCAAAGAAAGGCGTCGATCTGTTCCATTAAATTGGGCTTACGCTGGGCGATTTACTATACTTTTGTTCTTTTCGCAGTCTATCAACATCGTGCTGATGTGGGTGCAAGGCTTTTCTATGTATTTTGTGCGTGCGTGAGTGTGTGTGCGTGGGTTTCTCTGGTTTTCATTCTCGATTAGTTCTTGCTTGGCTATTATTAACATTCGTAGTTTTCTTACATGTACTTCGCATCATCTTCCAACATTAGGGTCGCGGAGAAGTAAACCCCGACGAATGTTAACAGTGTCAAGACGTTTATTAGCGGGCACTCGGCGACGACGACAGTCAAAGCGGGGCCGACTCTCTGCACGAGGGGGCGTGCTCTCAGAGAGGAGGCGACCCACTAGAAGGCACTCGAGAGGACGACCCATTACCGACTACGAACGCTTCGCTACAATCACCCCGGGTACGAAAAGGGAGCCGCCTGGCGACCTAGCAGCTTGTCAGTATGAGCGGGTCATGATAGGGCTTCAGGCGCTCCACATTGACAATGTCGCGCCCTCGACGGCGCATGTCCGAAGAAGGTTCGACGGGTTCGATCAGGTAGTTGACCGGGGATGTGCGTTCCACGACACGGTAGGGGCCTTCGTATTTGGGCAGTAGTTTTGAAGAGAGGCCAGTTGCAGTGGTCGGGACCGAGAGCCACACGAGCGCTCCAGGGAGGAACGTGGACTCAGAAGTGGTGGTTCCACCGCGAATGCTCTTCTGCCGCTCTTGTTCGTGCGTTGTAAAGGTCTTCGCAAGCTCGCGACATTCTTCAGCAAGCCTGGCTGTGTCCGAAATAGGCGCACATTCAGATTGATCTGGCTTGTAGGGAAGGATGGTGTCGATTGTGTGCGACGGGTGCCTGCCGTACAATAAGAAAAATGGTGAGAAACCAGTAGTGCTCTGAGAGGCGGTATTGTAGGCGTACGTGACGAAGGGCAGAATGGCATCCCAATTTGTGTGGTCGGCGGCGACGTACATCGAGAGCATGTCGCCGAGCGTGCGGTTAAAGCGTTCGGTGAGGCCATTCGTCTGCGGGTGGTAAGCAGTAGTTTTGCGGTGAACAACGTTGCACTGTTTGAGAATGGCTTCCACGACTTCCGACAAGAAGACACGGCCTCGATCGCTGAGAAGCTCTTGGGGTGGTCCGTGACGCAGTATGAATCGGTGAAGTAGGAAGGATGCAACATCGCGCGCTGTAGCGGCTGGGAGGAGACGTCAACAGAAGACGGAGCTTTGCGAACGCGTCGTCACACTCGGACGACCACGAACTTAGGGGTCCGTTACCTCCAAGGAGCTTCGTCAGCGGCGATATGATAGTCGCGAAGTTTCGGATAAAGCGCCGAAAGTAGGAGCATAATCCTACAAAACTGCGCAGTTCCTTGACGGACGTAGGTTTGGGGAACTCTGTCACGGCCCGAAGCTTGGCTGGATCAGGGAGAATTCCGTCCTTGGACACGACGTATCCTAGTATCGTGAGCTGCCGTGCTGCAAATCGGCACTTCTTTAGATTCAGTTGTAGCCCGGCCTCGCTCAAACGCGTCAAAACATGCCGCAGGCGTAGAAGATGCGTGGAGAAGTCCGGGGCAAAAACGACGACGTCGTCGAGGTAGCACAGACACGTGTGCCATTTCAAGTTGCGCAGAACGGTATCCATCATGCGCTCAAAGGTCGCGGGCGCATTGCACAGCCCAAATGGCATGACGTTAAATTCGTACAAGCCGTCGGGTGTGACAAACGCTGTCTTCGGTCGAGCGTCATCAGCCATGGGGACTTGCCAGTACCCTGAGCGCAAATCGAGCGATGAAAAAAATTCTGCACCTTGCAGGCTGTCGATGGCGTCGTCTATTCGAGGTAGGGGATAAACGTCCTTACGGGTGATCTTATTGAGTCGTCGGTAGTCCACACAGAACCGCACAGAGCCGTCCTTCTTCGCAACGAGAACGACAGGAGAAGCCCACGGGCTGTTGGAGGGTCGAATAACATCGCGGCGAAGCATGTCTTCGACTTGCTCGTTAATTACACGACGCTCTGCTGGCGATACGCGACATGGACGTTGCCGCAGTGGTGGTTGGGTGCCAGTGTCGATGTGATGCGTGACAGCAGACGTGCGGCCGAGAGAAGTTTGCGCGACATCGAACGAAGAACGAAATTCTTCCAACAGGCATAGAAGCTGGGAACGCTCGACCGATGTAAGGTGGTCAGCAATCGAGGAACCAAATACATCAGCGGGTGACGAATCAGTTGTCGAAACAGCGCTGAGCGGACGGGAGCTGGCGCAGTGCGTGTCACCCGGTGCGTCCATAACTTGTGCGTCTTCGAGGGCTTCCGCTCTACCGAGACAATCCCCACGCACCAACGTAACAATGTACGGGGATGGGTTCGTAACAAAAATATCGGTGTCGCCCTGAGTGACTTGCACGGTCGCAAATGGCACCAGCAAGCCTTTCCTATTGAAAACGCGGTCCGAGGGAGAAAGGAGTGCAACGGTGTCAGCGAGACCGGTGCAATACACTGACACAGCCGTTGACGAGTTTGCAGGAAGTGTGGTGTCGTCTTTGACGAGTACCTTGGTCGCAGCCGGTAGGCTGTCCGCCGGCGTCAAATCTGGGAATGGTGAGAGCTCTATTTCGGCTGGTGCGCACCGAATTACGGCGTCGTGCCGTGCGAGAAAATCCCATCCCAGCATGACGTCGTGGGAGCATGAACAAATTATGATGAATTCGACGGCGTACAGAGCGTCCTGAATCATGACACGGGCTGTGCACACCGCTGTCGGGTGAATACTTTGGGCGCTGGCTGTACGGAGGGAGAGCCCGGAAAGTTGCGTCGTCACTTTTCGTAGTAGTCGGCTAAATTTAGCGTCCATAACGGATACGGCAGCTCCAGTGTCTACAAGGGCCGATGTGCGCACACCATCTACAAACACGTCTACTACGTTTGATGGGCTTTGCTGAGGGCTTTGGCAGTTCGATAGCGTCGCAGCCCTTGCCTCTTGGACTGCGACGACTAGTTTTCCTGGTCTCGTGCGACCGGACGAGGCCGCATCGGCGACAGTGATCGGCGTCGTGGGGACGGTGAACGGCGGGTAGACGAAGTTGGGCGTGACGTCGTTGACATAGGCGGCGGGTCGTAATACGGGCGGCTGGACTGGTTGGTGACGGTTGATCCGACTCGAGGCGGCTGCATGCGGTTGCAATAGCGGGCGACGTGACCGGCGCAACCGCACGCAAAGCAGATTGGGCGGTTGTCGGCAGTGCGCCATCGGCTGGCCGGGCTAGGTCCCATCCATGTCGCAGGACGCGAGGGACGGGGCGGCGGCTGATATGACTGCATGGTGGTCTGCAGTCGGGGCGTATGGATGACGTCGGCGTACGCAGCCGGCACACTCGCTTCGAAGGCCTGAGGCCTGGCGACGGCTCCGGCGTAAGTTACCGGGGGCACCACAGGGAGCGCTGGGGGCGGCCTGGCTACAACTTGCGCGTAACTGAGAGGCGCAGGCGCCGGAGGGGGCTGGTGGTATTCCGGCATGACCTCCGCGATTTCCTGCTCGATTGCCCGGCGTAGGGGAGGCAGCAGTGTGGTCGACGGCTGTTCAACGTGCTGCAGGTGAGCGAAGGCCAGTAGAGAAAACTGGCGGGCAATTTCCTCGCGCACGAAGGACTTGATCTCAGCGAGTAAGACGGAGTGGTCCGACGTGGCCGACAAGCCAGCGAGATCGGCGTCGCGTGATGGAGGTCGACGCGTCATCAGCCGCTGCCGGCGCAGCTCCTCGTAGCTTTGGCACAGTGTGATGACCTCTGCCACAGTGCGAGGGTTTTTGGCGAGCAGCATGGTGAAGGCATCGTCGTCGATGCCTTTCATAACGTTCCGGATCTTGTCGGACTCAGACATTGTCGCATTGGCTTTCTTGCACAAGTCGAGCACGTCTTCAATGTAGCTCGTGAAAGACTCGCCGGCCTGCTGGGCTCGTTCACGTAAACGCTGTTCGGCTTGCAGCTTGCGAACGGCAGGGCGGCCAAACACGTCGATGATGGCGGTCTTGAAAGCCGACCACGTAGCGAAATCAGATGCGTGGTTATTGTACCATAGGCCGGCAACACCCGCGAGGTAGAAAACGAGGTTGCTCAGTTTGCCTGCCTCGTCCCATTTATTGGGGACGCTCACACGCTCGTAGATCGCGAGCCAGTCCTCGACGTCGGTGCCATCCGCGCCGGTGAAGACAGGAGGGTCGCGGATGCGGGGGACACCTGGACATGGCGTCGGTGCAAGAGGAGGCGTTTGCTGGGTGGCGTCTTGAGTCATGGTAGCAGGCACGGTACGGGATCGAAGCTCCAAGGGCATCGAATGGGGACCGTAGTTGTTGAAAGGGCACAGCACTCTCCACCAAATTGTCAAGACGTTTATTAGCGGGCACTCGGCGACGACGACAGTCAAAGCGGGGCCGACTCTCTGCACGAGGGGGCGTGCTCTCAGAGAGGAGGCGACCCACTAGAAGGCGCTCGAGAGGACGACCCATTACCGACTACGAACGCTTCGCTACAACAGCTTTACCAATCTCTATTTTCGACGACCGAGAGGCAACAACGCATTCTGCAGAAACCCGCCGATGCCAAGCTGTATATGATTTCTTTGGTTTTGGCCGTGTTTGTGTTTAGCCTGTTATTTTTCGTCCATAAAGCTAATTCTATACAATGTGAGCCACTTACGTGAGTTGCTTCAGGTCCCATTTTTCTTTCTTTCTTTCTTTCTTTCTTTCTTTCTTTCTTTCTTTCTTTCTTTCTTTCTTTCTTTCTTTCTTTCTTTCTTTCTTTCTTTCTTTCTTTCTTTCTTTCTTTCTTTCTTTCTCTCTTTCTTTCTTTCTTTCTTTTTTTTTTGAGGATTAACAATGGTTATGTATTTTCACCAAACTGTTCTCGCCGCGTGTGCCTTGTCCCGTATTATTATCCCATTAATAAGATCTGCAATTTTTCACAGTGACTAACACGGCACGCCTTAGGTTAGTTACGACCGTAATAGCGTGAATGGAACCATACAGCTCATTCGCATGGGACCCATACATACAACGTGGGTGTTGTTTTCCTTCTGTCCCGTATACGGACTGTCCTCCGTGCACGTTTCACAGTCCTGCTCGAAGGCCCGATGAACATGCAGCCTGTGCTGTTGCCGATCGATATATAGCACGGAAAACAACATAGCAAGCCGAGTTGAGCCGATGTCGAATCCGACCAAGCTCTCGTCTCACGCGAAGGAACCGTGCTGCCTGAACGCAGTTTCTGTAAACATGCAAGGTTGTTGGCTATATTGCTGTGGTATTTAACGCACTGTATTACGATCCGATATCGATGTGACAGCGAAAGGTAGAGCGGAAATGAAAGATAACTATTTGTAATCATACCTATAGCTCTATGATCACAGATAGCTACGTGTTGGAACAAAGGCGTGCTCATATAGCCCTCAACTGAAATTCCATGTTGTATAAGTCGGTGCATCCGGTGTCATGCGCACCTACGTGCACACGCCGCAGGGTACTTATTACTTTCATACCTCTACAAACCTGTAATACTACGTTCCTACGGTAATTTATAGACTGGAGTGTCTTTCATATACAAACTGCACTCGTCCGCGACGCTTCAAGCTTTCGCTCTGAGACTGAATCTTCTGACTGATCCCTGTAACGGCATCATGACCAGGACCTTTGTGGGCATGCCCAGCCTTTATTCAATGTTCCAGTGAGATTCTTGAGGCACAAACAAACGGAGTCACAGGTCCCTTATGAATTTGCCTAAGCATTGGCAGCTTTCCACACCTGACATGGTTTTGCAGCGCCTCCGGGATCGGCCCACTGTTTACCTAGCAACCTTGTCATGTGATGGCGTCATCACGTGAAGCACAAATTTTATCGACGTATGATGTCAAGATGACGTCGAAGGGTTATGAATGATGGTGATGTCTTACATCACTCGTGTGGACGCCGGCGGCCACTTCTCGCGTTTGATTAGACATCCAAGCCTTTCGCCTTAACAAATAGTCAGTGCTTTCCTCAGGAACTACATACATGAGGCGCAACGCTGTGGAATCTATGCAAGCTGTTCGGCCAGCAATATGTGTAAGTCCGCGCGTCTCCCGCTTGGATTTCGTCGTTTTAAACGTGGCATCCGCGATTAGTTCCGGTAGCGATCCAGAACAACCTATGGACAACCGTATAAATAACGAGGTTTGTTTATTTTTAAGGCTCAAAGCATTTATTGCTCAGTCTAAAAACGAAAAAAGAAATAAGAGACACACTACGGGTAGTAAAATCTCAGAACTATTTCTTGGTGCGAATGCATCTACTGCAAGCAGTCTCGCTGGCTTTCGCTAGTTACTGTATATGCTACCTGAAGATAGCATATACAGCAACTGTATACCCTTCGCTTCGGCCGGCAAGGAAGCAGCGGGAAGACAGCCAAATAACGACAGTGCTAAACAAGAGAAAAAAAAAAGTGTCTATTCAAGCGTGAATGGAGACGTTGCCCGTGATGCGCCAGTCTTGGCGACACGTTGACCAACGTGTTGAACGATTCGCGCGGCGAGGTTCCGTCGCCTGCGCAGTGCCCCCCCCCGCTAAAGATAAAACAAAAAGAAAGAGACTATAAACAAGCAGGAGACACAGTCAAGCAGGGTTGATAGCTCAGGCTCGTGCCGAGATGCCTGGCGTACGGGTACGAGCCTCCTTCGCGGGATGGACGGCGAACCCCGGCTGCCGCCCCCCCCCCCCCCCTTCACCTCTACAATGGCGACACTGCCCGGAATGCGAGGAATGCGGGCCTCTCTGTCGCCTAGCCTTTTACGAGCTTTCTTAGAGGGCAAGAAGCCCGCGCACATTTTTTTTCTGACCCTAACCTTCTTCTTCTCTCTCACTCTGCCGTTATATACATCTGCTTGCAGTGTAGCTCTTCCTGAGCTTTACGTCGGCGCTAATTCTTTCTTTCTTTCTTTCTTTCTTTCTTTCTTTCTTTCTTTCTTTCTTTCTTTCTTTCTTTCTTTCTTTCTTTCTTTCTTTCTTTCTTTCTTTCTTTCTTTCTTTCTTTCTTTCTTTCTTTCTATCTATCTATCTATCTATCTATCTATCTATCTATCTATCTATCTATCTATCTATCTATCTATCTATCTATCTATCTATCTATCTATCTATCTATCTATCTATCGTTGTTTCTTTCCCTGTTAAGTTCTCGATTCAAGCTTTTATTCTCATAACATGCAACCTTTCCTTCTGTCCAGCTGTCTTCCCAAGTTCTTCATGGCTGGATAACGAAGCTAGGAGATGAGGACTGTAAAGATTCATATGAAGAGAGAGAAAAAAATAATGCGTGCGAGGCGAAGGCAGCGAAGAAATTTTCCCCATTCCCCAACACCACTCCACGCAGTGGCCGAGTGACGGACTCCCCTTTACGCTTGTCCCCCATTTTCATTTTCCCCTCCGACACGTCGCGGGCCAGGAGATTTCTTCTATATTTCACAAGCTTCGGCGATGGCACCAATGGCACGCCCGCCGCTCGCACGCTCTTTTGTCATTCATATTTTTTTCTTCCTTTTCCTTTCCCCCTCTCGCCTCCTTTGTTTTTGTCGATGAATGAGGTTTTCGGGCCGAAATTCCCATGCCCGTGGCGCCCTCTTGCGGCGTTTCCCCGAACTATAACCCCTCCCACCATTTTTTTCTTTCCTTACTAGAAGAAGGAGAACCCACAGAAGAGCCACGGCCGCTGGATGAAAAAGGGAAGAGCAAAGGAGAAGCAAAAACGAAAGAAGCACCGTAAGCGGTCTGAGACAACAGCAAAATAAATAACAAAAAAGAGCAAAATGTTTCCAGAGGAAGCTTTCTGGAGGATAAGGAAGCAAGAAGGGAAGCGGGGTGTTCTAGGGAGGGGGCGGGTGGGGGGGGGGGCAGGAACGCGGGGGGAAGCCGGATCGACGCGCGGAGAATTTGTGCCCCTCCTTACTCCCTCTCTTCCACGCCGCATCTTCCTTCCGTAGCTGCAGCCTCCCCCCCGTACACACTCTCCTCCTCGCCCCTTCTCCGCCTAGCTCAGGCGGCTCTTTCCCTATCGTCCCTTTTTTTGTTGTTGCGAGTCTTGGCTTTACTCCCTTTTTTTACGCGTATTTCACGACGAGCGGCGCCTCGCTTGTCGCGTCCTTTTCTTTTATTCTTTCTCGGTTATATCTCTCGGACGTCTTCGTGCTTTTTTTTTCTTTTTCCCCTTTGCGAGAGCCTTCCCGCCCGCCCGCAGCGCACCGCGTCGCTGCTTTCGGGAGAGCGCGCGGCGGTGCCTTTTATTTTGCCATTTTCCACAGCACAGCCGAGCGCCTGGCCGCCTTTCCTCCACCCCCCCCCCCCCCCCCGCCTCCCGGCTTTTCCTCCTTTTTGTCCACGCGCGCTTTGTGCGCTGCCGCGAGTGCTGTGTGTTTTTTTGTTGACCCGAGTCGCCTAGTCTTCTCCTTCATTCGCCTCCCCTTCGATGGCCCGGGCACGCTTGACTGGACTCCGGGGCTCCGGCCCACCGCCTTCGCTCCGCATCGCCGCGCGCTCGCCGGAGACCAGACTTTCCTCTTTTGTCGGTTTTTTCTTGGAGTTTTGTTTTCTTCGCGCGCTCGCGACCGAAAGGAGCCGAGTCTCCAGAGCGGGCGCGCGATGTGTGCGGGACGAGGCGCGTTGCAGTGCACTCGCACGCAAGGAGGGGCAGAAACTGTTTTGAACCGAAGTTTTGACTGCGCGGTGCAAAGAACGCCGGGCCCTTTCGGCACGTAAAGATATGTGCCCCAAGCAGGGCATTCACTTGGAGGAAGAATAATATATGCGCGCTTTTATTTTTCATCGTCATGTGTATTTGTTGTAAACTGACGGCGGGGCAGCCGCTACAAACTAGCCCAACAACTACTTTTCCCAAGTAGCACTTTGTTTATTGTATGCGAATTATTTGTGTTTGCATATTCAGTAAGGTCGTTATATGAGTATGTGCGTGTATGTGTTTGTGTTGCTTCTAATGAATAACGTTTGACTTGCGGGCCGCCTCTTTTGGTTAGTGCCGATCTGATTACGGGTATCTCTTGAGTAAGATTGCCTGACAGCAAGTTTTGGAAAGCTCATTTGCCACTGAGAATGTTTTGCAGTGCTTCCACGCAACAATTCCATCTTCGCGCGAACTTAATTGCTTTCTTTAGTGCTGGTACTGTGTGAATGGTCTCCGCAAGGCTTCAGCAGTAGTTCTCGTTACCCATGTTTATCAGCGGATAGTTAATGCCGAAGAGAGAGGCCACACTATACCTACGATTCAAGGAATAGATTCAAGCTCTGACCATTGGATGCACCATAACGGATGACACAAAACCCTGCTTCAATTGACATAAAGCTTCAGCGCTGCAGCACGCGTATAATATGCACAAGGCATTTTGCCTTTAGGGTATGTCCTTATCGCAAAAAATAAAAAATGCAACAGCGAGTAGCGTCAACGCATCTCCTTTCTGCTGACGAAGGATTAGGCTTTCATTTACTTCCAACGTGACCTTCAGAAAAAGGCTTCTTCGCAAGACGCTCACACGCTTCGGGACTGGCTGAGGGAAGTATATACGCCGAGCAAAGTGCACCTGTCTACGTAGACGACTTGGACTTATTTCCTGCTGGTCCTCCATCTTCCCACTATATTTCCTGCTAGGACCTAGTACTCCATCTTTCCCGGCGTGTGTATATTTTCCCTATATAACCTGCGAACATGCGGCTTTCTAACGAGGCCGTCCGTAGCAGCATTTCGTGGCTTTTGCTCGTTTTTCAGCATTGCTTTCCTCGAGTCGACCCTGTTCACGGCTGACCTCACCCATCCTTGCTTTGAAAACGCCAGTGCATGGGCGCGCGTGTGTGTGTTCATCATTGGAGCTGAATGAGAAACTGTAATCGTTATAAGCTTTCCTCGTTCCTTTGCAGATCAGATTATGTTTGGATCTGCTTTCCTCATAAGTTTTTAACATTTCCCTGTCGCCAGGTGCGGACAGCCAGCCGGAGGGTTAATCTGGATAACCCATCGTCTTTCGCTTGCGGCCTGAATGTCCAACGAGACGGAATGTACAACGAGACTGAATGTCCAATAGTGGACATTCAGTCTCGTTGGACATTTCGTCTCGTTGGACATTCCGTCTCGGTTGGACATTCAGTCTCGTTGGACATACAGTCTCGTTGGGACATTCCGTCTCGGTTGGGACATTCAGTCTCGGTGGACATGCAGTCTCGTTGGACATTCAGTCTCGGTTGGACATTCCGTCTCGTTGGACGTTCCGTCGCGGTCACAAATTTCACTTTTCCGTTTTCGTTCCACACATCCCAATATTTGCTGTGAAAATTTTCCGAATGTGCCCTAACATTAGCGACGTGCGTGAAAATTCGTTTCGTCGTGATAGGACGTGGCGCTGAGACTGCGTATTACGCACGGCAAGGATATATATATATATATCTATATATATATATTAATATATATATATATATATATATATATATATATATATATATATATATATATATATATATATATATATATATATATATATATATATATATATATATATATATATATATACAGAGAGAGAGAGAGAGACAGACAGAGAAAGCGCAAAGACACGAGGGAATAAAATAGGAAACAAGACGCAAAAAAGAAGTATTTAAAAATAAGAAAAAGAATATTTAAAGAGCTCCCTTTTGCACCCGTTTGCTCGTGTTCATATAACTTGATGCCTTTTCAACAAATCGAGTTGAAAGTTTGCGCTTTTCATGCTTTTGTTATGTGCGTCCTCCCTAAAAATATGTACCTGTAACTTTACCACAGTTTAACAATTATGCAAAACCAAATAGCCCGGTACCTCACCTTGTTGAGTAATCGATTAGCTTTCAGTTTTTTCTCGGTAATCCGTTAGTTTTTTTAAAAAGGTAATTGTAATCACTGACGCCCTTTCACTGTAATGCGTACAAGTCTGTTCCCGACCCAGTTTTTTTTCACTTGAGCTTCACAGCACTAATATCGACATCATTGGAAGAGTAATAGAAAAGCTCGTGTTCAGGCCGGTTCTGAAAAGTCCTCAAATTATTTTAAACATCATAAAAACGGTTTTATTGTCGCCAACGATTACCTGTATGCTATGTGTTGTAATGAAAAATTATTCACGCGAAGCACTGCAAAACGCGAGCAAGATTGGCTACTTCGGCAATAAGCTCAGAAAAAATGAGCAGTTCGCAGCGGATGGCCTGATGCTCTCTTGACTGGCCCGGTGCAGCGGAGGTGTAGGTCACCGCTCATTGCACGTCACTCTAATGTGGTGTGACGTCACTAAAACTTTCGTTACGCTTCCTACACAGTGACGTCGGTGTCAGTCGCGCTAGCGATGGGTCTCGATCGCGAGAATGAGTATTTATACAGACTTTGGAAGTGAATTAAAATATATTCTAAACGTTTGCTGCGTGCAATACTTCGTGCTGAGCGTCCTTGCTTACAGAGAAAGCCTGCAGCAGGCTTTTTATAGCCTCAAAATTTGGTGACACCACCTCTTTAACGGCATGGTCTTTCCTAGACCGGCCTGCAGTTCTCTTGTAGCCGAAATGCCATGACATGTTTCCATCAAGGTAGTCAAAACTAAAACTGATATCCCACACTCAGCATGCTTCATAATCATTTCGTTGTTCTGGCGCGTGAAGCCCAAGAATTTAATTTTAAAGGAAAATTTCCTCCCTAGCTTCTTCGACCCGCATTCTTTAAGAGGAAAGAAGAATTGTTCTAGGGGCTCGTAGAAAGCCAACAATCAAGCCAAGGAAAGCATAGGTACGTTATTTGTTGATCTTTTTAACTGTAGTGTAATGAATATGACCTAAATTGAAAGGACTTAAATGGGACGAAAAAGCACACTTTCTTTCGGTGTGTTTCGAACCCACAACCTTCGCATTACGCGTCTGATGCTCTAACAATTAAGCTACGACGGAGGGCGCTCCCTCGTCCACTTTGTTGGGCATTTACGTGAGCTTGATCCCTGGTAGTGTTAGCAAGCACAAATCACCGCCGTAATTATAAGGTTGCGGGTTCGGATCCCACCGATGGAAAGGGTGTTTTTTCGTCTACTTGGATTCCTTTGCATATGGGTTATAATTATTACATCGAAGTTAAAAAAAGCAACAAATAATGTCCCCAATGTTTTATTTGGCTTAATTGGCTGTTGGTTTTCTAACAAATAACTGAGTCTCTCGAACTATTCTTCTTTCGCACTTTCATAGCAAGGGATTCGTCATGCCTCGTGACGCTTTCTGGCAAAAATAGTGTTTCACACTCGCCGCCTTAGCTACGAGTGGCGCTGGTAACACTCTCAGGGATTAAACGCAGATAGATACCGCACAGAGTGGACGAGGGAGCGCCCTCTCTCGTAATCCTTTAAGGGGCTGTGATGTCCGATTTATGTCAAAGATAAACAGGACCAGCAAAGTATGCAAACAACCAAAATAAAGCATTAAAGTAACATATTCAATATACATATGAAAACTACAAATACAAAATAGAAATAAAACTAACAAAACTTGAAATTATGGTAAATGCAGGAAAGCGAATACGGAAACAAAAATACGACGCCCGACGCCACAGACAGTCAATATTTGGAAAACACACAAAAAAATGCGATCTTCCGTTAGGCTATCTTAACCCAATGAATAAGTTGTCTGAGAAATTTCAAACGAGGACACGTTTATCTCTTCTAAATTGGACATTCCGTCTCGTTGGACATTAAGTCTCGTTGGACATTCCGTCTCGGTTGTACATTCCGTCTCGTTGGACATTCCGTCTCGTTGTACATTCCGTCTCGGTTGGACATTCAGTCTCGTTGGACATTCGTTCCATCTGGTTTGAACCGAACCTTACCTGAAGAGCCCTGGTTTATCCACTGTAATCTATTTTCTAAGCGATATCCCCGTGAGATTCGGTTCTCTTTAACTGTATGCCCGCCACGGTGGTCTAGTGGTTATGGCGCTCTACTGATAACCCGCAGGTCACGGGATTGAATCCCGGCCGCTGCTGCCGCATTTTCGATGAAGGCGAAAATGCTTGAGGCCTGTGTGCTTATATTTAGGTGCACGTTACAGAACGCCAGGTGGTCGCAATTTCCGGAGTCCTCCACTACGGCGTCTCTCATAATCATATCATGGTTTTGGCACGTTAAACCCCAACAATTATTATTATTCAACTAGATAAACTGTTTATATTGCAAGCGACCGAAACAATGGCTTCCTTTATGTAACAGTGGCGAAGTTGTGACATAATGATGTGACATCACGTTATTTGGGTCCTTTTCACGGGGTTTGCGCCTCTATACGACTTCTAAACAAGTGGCGCTTGCATAAATAAGATGATATGCAATTGCTGCTCAACAGGAAGTATATTAAATGCAAAAAAAAAAAAAAAATTCATTATAAACGCACTATATCAAGATCGTGTAAATGTGGCCAGATACACGAAGCTGTGACACAGTATTTACCTCTAACTCCACATCAAATCAAGCACTCAGGGATGTTTTTCGGCATCGGCAATTAGCAATTTTGATTGAGGATTTAGATTTATTTCGCTAGAGTACGCGCACTCAAGTGTGGTACGATTTTTTCGTAATCTTGCAAAGAGGCAGTGAGTTGCAGTCCACAACGCCAGCCCCGCCACCACTCCGCATGTTATCAACAAACCCGGGTGCTGCGCTCGGCCATTATTGCATACAATTTTTGTGTTGTGTTCGGGACATGCAATATTACGCTAGTGCTTGTAGTTCAGGGTGTCTGAAGAGCAGTTCAGAAACGTGGCATTCTATCATCTTTCTCTCTTACTTTGCCAACTCCTTTCCTCGCGTGCAATGTGGTCAACTTGACTCAGTATTCGCAACTTTCACGGCCTATAGGTGGCGCGACTGTACATCCAACATGGCGGTCGTTGAGATTATCGGCTCGCTGCAGACGGTTTAGGAATGTACACGTTCGGCGAAGAGTTCAGTTCTTTGCGCTTCGGTAGCACTCCGATTTATGTTTTTGTGAAGGCAGGATTGCGATGACATATTATAATAAGTATAGGAATGTCGGGTACGTTATTGGAACCTCATTATGAAGATAAATATGCACATAATTGTAAATAAAGCAAACACACTCGTCGCGTTGCTTGCGGCGCTTAATCGCGCGTTGCAACCCTTGCTGTGTTGTTAGCAGAATATGATAGTAGGAGTCTCAATAAAGATCTCTCAGTAATATCAGAGACATTCTCGGAGACGTGCTTTATCTCATTTTTGCTTGCATTGCATTCTGCCGCGAGCTTGCTCAGCTCACTTCAAAGCACGAAGTAATGTAAGTAAACGAAAAAAAAAATGTGTTGCCCTTCGAGACCGAAGCACAAGAACGACTTGAGGCATGTGCGATTATCGGAAATACGGTTTTATTGCGCTTTCTTGGTAAAAAGAAAAAAACAAACAGCGGAATGCCACAATAGGTCGACAAGCAGCGAATGAAACCAGCGACAATACGCAATTTTCACGTTTAAGATGTGACGTTTCTGTAATCATCCTACGCTTTTGGTGTTTATGAGAAGTGCAATAAGTAACATCGTACGGGATAGGGACAAAGAAACACCATCAGCAAGTAATATCGAACAAAAAGTGCTGAAGATATGAAGGTCACGGAGGCACATCACAGCCACTTCAGACGTGGAATAGTGCGATGGACACTTTGAAACCGGACTTTTCATTATATTCTAGAGGCGGAACGCATTCCTAATCAATTTTGGTACTGTCTGCACATCGATAGTGTCGAGCGGAGGAACGAAGCGCGAGAAAGGTGATATGCGGTAGTAGGTATGTGCTCGGACACAAAATTGGATTCTGCATACATTCATGGGCCTTGGTTGTTTGTTTGCGAAGTTCAACCCGCTTAACCCCTCACGGCTTTTCGAGGCGCTAATCTGAAGGGGAGAACTTAGCAGCGCAGTGGAGCGAACACAAGAGAAAAGAACACGTAGACAGGACGGGCGCTAGTCCAGCGGGAGGCTTTTGCTTTGCCTCCCGCTGTACGCGGTGAGCATCGGGGCCCGCAGTAAAATCACTTTCGTTTTTTCTTTTTATTTTCCGTTCACATTGAAGAACCGAAACTGTCAAGCCAATATCCAACCGTGCACACCGTCGCAAAACGACCCCAAACGAGACAAAACAAGTGGCAACATTCGCTGACTCTAGCGGGTCCAACATTTCAATAATCTCAACAGAGCTTCCGGCGGCCACCGCTCGGCGGCGCCACGGTACCTGGAAGTTGCGAATACATAGTCTTCATGTGACGTCACACCGTCGTCTGCTGGCGGTGTCCGCCATGTTGGAGAACAGCGACAAACGCGCTCGAGCATGCCCAAGCGTGCGCACGAGTGTTCATCGCTGTCTTCCTGCAGTCTGTCGGCGTGGTAGTCATTGATTTTGCTACTTGCGAGCTATCGAGTGTTTGAATGATGGCGCCTGTCAGGCGGAAGAAATTCTGCCCGTCATATTTGCCGAGCTGGTGGGTCCGACGCGTGCACGTTATGAAGCGAAGATCAGCATGTGCGATGGAGTTGACCCCTACACGTTTGCGCCGGTACTGACATGACGACGGACGTGGAGCTACTACCGGTTACGACGCATGCCGACATCGTGATTTGGTGCTGTGGACGAACCACGTATCGCTCACCGAAATGAAAGCTTACATGTCACTTGAGGCTCACAACTACTTCACCAGTGGCCGTGTGAGCGGCGTGACAGCAAAGCGGCTGCCCTCCAAGCGCGTCATCGTGTTGAGCGAGGTAAAGTTATTCAGCAGGCGTCTCTTGACTGAAGTGATCGTCTGCATCGACCATTTCAGGCGAAGGATGGTCAACCTCTGCCGGCTGAATGTTAGCTGCGTTCGCGGCTGTGCTCACCTTTCTTTTTTTTTTTTTTGCCAGCCGATTTTTGGCGCGATTGTACCGAGAAGTAGAGTTAACGCCCGGTGCTGTGCGGTTGCTGTATCCCAAGTGTTGGCTCGGCACCCAATCCGGGTTTGTGTTGTCCATTAGACTCGCTGGATGTCCTGCAAATTACAAAACATCAACAGTGAAAACCTGGCGTGCTGTTGCATGTGAAATTGCGACTTCAGCGCGAAAACGGTCTCGTTACAAGCTGTTACGAACGCGCAAAATTACAGAAGGCACTCGCGATCATTAGCCCGATGTGAACGGCATTTTCAATGCACGGTACAAACAACACGCATCGAGCACGTTAAACTCAGCAGTTTGGTGCAGACAGCGACATTTTAACTCGATTGCAGTACGCGCGGATCGCAGTCGAAGGTGCCCGTTAAGCAGCAGAAGATCCGGAACGGGCTCGAAAGCTACCCGGAGAGCTCCTGCGAGGTTTAAACCGCTGCACACACAGCGACGGCTGTGTTGCAGGCGATTGTAAGCGGTGGCGTTAATTTTTTCAAGTTTTCGCTTCATCCTGTTTTGCTTACCTGAGATGAAACGCCGACCGCATACACGGAGGTAATCCCTGCAGGTTCTTGAGGCCCTTTCTGTTGATGCAAGCGAGCCAGAGACGACGACGCTGCTCCGACAACACTTTGGTGTGGTCGCATTGCCGAGTTATCACTTTGGCAATCGGTAGAGCCCGGTTCTTGGCTCCAGGTCCATTTTCTGTGCGGCAGACGTGCTTCTCGCACTGCAGCCTGTCATCGCACACATCGGCATTGCGACGCCGCGCCTGTTACGGAACCCGCCACAACGCGAAAATATCGGACCTGCACACGCACCCAACGATAACACCGCGCTAGCAGTTCACCATCATGGCGGCCACCTATCCCACAAGCCCCCAGTGGTGACGTCCGTGGTGGCGGTGGTGGCAAGCGGCTGCGCACATTGCGGGCTGGCTCTGAGGTGCTTCTTCTATCATCGAGCGGCCGTGCGCTACGAGCGCAAGGCTCCGAGCCTGGGACGCCCGTGGATTACCTCGCTTCCGTGCCGAATCGGCGAAGAGCTACGAGAACACTCCCAGCGCCAACAAAATCAGGCTGGTGTGATCGTCCGTGGTTGCTTCCTGGAGAGTGACCGGCTACAACTATAAGGCGAAAAGGCTTCACTACGTCGTCGGCACCGAGCCGGCCAGCGGCCGGTGTGAGTGCCTCGCCGGAGCAGGTGAAACAAGCGTCGCATAGATTGTGTACAGTCCATGTGTACAACTGTGTATAGTCCAAACTGTGTATTTCACTCCATGCGGCCGCCGCTGTGAAACATCTAGCGCGAAGGCGAGCCCCGATCGAGGCAGACGGAACCAACGTGCGGCCGACGGTGCACTGCGAGTACGAGCACGGTGAAAACCGGGCCTGCGAGCGGTCTCGTTCGTTGTAAGTGCATCGCTCCGTAAGACTCCTCGAATAGCGGACACCTGTTTTTAATTTGTCTCTAAAATAACGACGACGAAAATTGCAGAGGAGATCGCCAGCTGTCGTTTATCGCATAGCCGTGCTCCTCGAAAAGGCCTAGCGAGGCCGTCGTTAGAACCTGGTACAGGCACGGCGCCGCTCTATACTTCGCCGGCGTTCCTGGATATGTGCTGCTACTGTGTTTGTGTAGCGCTGCGCAATGAAAAAAATGTTGAGTGGCCGTGGTTTGTGTGTGCTTAGGTATATTTTGCGGGTTTGTGCGTCAGCACTGCTAACGGGAGTGTGGCCAACACGGAGTGCCAGCGAATAATTGGATAATCAAAAGGTGAGATAAGGCGGGTTATTCTAAAAAGGTCGGTGTGTCTCATGGCGACTTGCCGCCAAACTTAAAAAATTTACGCGTGCGCTGTGAATCTTTATTGTTCAAGCAAGCAAAACATAAGTCTCCTACCTGCAACTACATGGCGGGTCAAGATGCGGTGCCTATATATACCGGGTGGCCGGCGTACGGTTGTACAGCGGAGCAGTCGGTTGAAGTGGTGTTTTATTCTGCATTGGTTGTGTGTGTGTGCGTGTGTGTGTGTATGTATATGTGTTTGTGTATGTGTTTATCTCTATATATGTCATTGGATAGCTGTGTTTTCTACGTTGACTTAAATTCGAATTTCGATGGGATCATGGTGCAATCGCGCCTCCTTTTTTTTTTAACCATCAGAAATAGCCGCGAAAACTGAGTTAGGGGAGTAAATAAATACTACTACATCAGCCCACAAGAAACTGTCGACCGAGAAATAACTCTCAGAAATCACCGGGAAAACATTGTAAAGGCAGTAAAAAATTACTCTTACTATACTCGCTGAAAACCTCAGCGGGGGTAAAAAATTACTACCGTTGCTACGTTCAAAAAACTCGGTTATCGTGAGAGTAAATTTTCACCGCGACTGGTACGTGTAAAAAAAAAAAAACCAGAACAGGTAGTGCGCTAGAGGACAAGCAGTTTACTCCCGTTTCTGGTTATTTTTGTTTAGTGTGTAACTCCATTTCTACTTCATGTATTCGAAAAATTTATTGGGGTAATCGATTGATGAGGCAATAAACTGCGACAATGAGGCCATTCGATTATTACTTGGAAAAGTGTTGCAGGGCCTCTTTAAATCGGATCACACGAGTTCCGCATTGCGGTGACGATCAAGGTGTGTGCAATACCGGAGAATCGAATCCATCACCTAATATTATCGGCGCAGTGCTGCTATCGCAGTACCCCGTGCATATCGCTCGCTTTTGTCCCCTGATTTTAGTGCTCGTCAGTACTATGTGATAAGGATAGATAAGTCCTGGCAGCGCTGGCTTGACGCCCTTGCTATCTCCCGGCGACTCTTCCTTTGTTTTCGCTCAATGGAGAAAAGACTGGCGTAAGGCTGATTTAAACTATACGTATGTCCTTCCACAGCGAAACTGTGTGTGACCAGGGTTCCATGTATTTTTCGTGTCCCTGTGTCAACAATGAATCGGGCCGATCTCGGAGATACAGCAATACCGGGCCGACCCGCGGTGAACTGAAACAGGCCTGAGGGACTACACCCCTAAATAATTATAACAGTAAAGAAACTCACAGGGTCCCTTACGCATTCGCCTAACAAGGCGAAAGCCATCTTCTTCTTCTTTTTCCTCTCAGTCGATGTATTGCTCCTCGCCTCCTCCGATATCTTGCTTCACCTGACGCCGTTTTGTACTGCCTCCAGGATCGCAGGCATTCCAAGCTTTTTGCACTTCCCCTGGTTTTGCACTGCCTCCGTGTGATCGGCCCACCAGTGTCCGAGCGACGATGCCGTGTGGTGACGTCATAGTGACATCAAGATGTCCCTACGACGTCATAAAAATTTTCCCTATATGTAGCGTCATGAGGACATCTAGCGATGACGTAATCTCGTGATGACAGGTTTGGATCACTCGCGTCGACGCCGACGGCGTCGGCGTCACCGCCATGGTAGTTATTAAGGCTTTCGCCTTAATAACTACAGTGGTGTCATAAGTAGATAATGGTGTACAAGCTTGAGAATAGACCTTGCCGGTGCGCCGTCACTGCTCTTACATGCATATATGAATTGCCCATGTTTGATATTGAGAGATTTATGACCACGAATATAGCATGAGTTAGCCGTGATTTATATGCCTGTGATCGTCGTTGGAGACTTCAATGTGGATATTTCTGAACCATGCAGACTAGAAATGGTTGGCTCTATTCGTGGTGGAAGACTGCTTTAAGCTTCACAATCAATCCAGATCTCCTCTCAACTACGGTCATGTATTGATTTCTCTATGGCGAAGAATGTTATTAAAGTTGTAACCCCTAACTAATTAGTTTATATCGCAGTAATCACAATGCTATCGTCCCTACCATCACCAAATGATGAAAATAAGCACGTAGCCTTGTTTAACCCTGTATGATATGCTACAACATCGTCGGTCATCGCCCTTGATAGATTAGAGTGGCTCCTCAGTCTTTTTTTGTTTTGTTTTTTTGTTGATGACTACAGCTGAGAGATGAGCCGAAACGTTGAGCGATGCGCGGAATTTATATTAAGAAACGAACTACTCGTGCTGGTACGAATGAATTATAAAGAAAACTAATGCTCGTGTGGTTCTAGTTTTTTCGTCTTGTTCCGGCGCGCCGTTTTCTTGAAGGGGTAGTGACCCAAAAATTTTGATCGGCCGTTTTTCTTTTGCAAGAATACGTTGCTAGGGGCCAGTTCGTTACAACGCGGCACTTCGATTGCTGCAGCGCACGACAGATAATTAATTAGAGTCTGTTCATTACCGGCTAGTCTAAGTTTCGGTAAGGGAGAGCTCCTCCCAGTCCAACTAGCGCCATCTAGCGTGTGAAACGGCAAACAGAACTGTGACGCTCTTCCGCGCTGCCTGCATCACCTGCTTGCGTTTTTTTCGGCTGCCGCACGTGCGGTGTGATATTGTTGCCTTCATCCTCGTCCTCGTCGTTATTATCGTCGTCTGGTGGTAAGGAGTTTCCGTTCACACATTCCGTACGTTCGCCGCGGGCACGGACTTGCGAGCAGCCTGCTGGCGCAAGCGTGGCAAAAGGGCCAATGGCGACTATGACGTCATCGTTGCACCAGCATAAAATTTGCGTTGCACCTGCACCAACAAATAATTCTCTCCGATGTTGAGAATTTAAACCACCAGAGAAGTACATTACATTATCTCTCTGCAGTAACCATTCTGTGCCTCTCTTGTTCATCTTAGCGCCGCCAGATGGCCCACCTATCCGGCCTCTCGCGTTTACGACTATACGGTAACCCGGTATTACGCTAACGTACAGAAGTGGGCGAACGAACAAAGAAATAGAGGTTTTTAGCTTGTCCGGTAGTCCGACATACGCAAAGGGGTGAACGGAGTACCGGGCTTCCGGACGATGTTATCTACATGTCACACTTCGTGCAACCACTAATATAGGGATGTTGTTTGTTTGTTTTCGGCTAGTGTACTTCAGGAAACAAATTTGAGCCCTTCCCATATCCAAAAAATCGGGGCAATCGAAGCTTGACGTGTCCGTGCCTGACCCACTATTTTTCTTTATTTCTTTCTATCGCATTGCGCGACGCTCCCTCCTATCATTTTTCCTTCCTTCATACCGGGAACTAAACCTTCGCCCACGTGCTTAGGCAGCGCAACTCTTCTGTTGCTAAAGGCGACAATGACGGTCATGCGCGAAACAATGAAATGATGCAACTTGAAATGACAAGTGACCTCGACGAAAGATCAGATTGCCGTATCAGAAACGGTGGATTGCCGAAGAGCCCACGACCAAGGGAGCATCGATTCTTGGAAAACGGCGCATAGAAATACGCACGTGACCGACGCACTTTCGAGGGCCTCGTTTGTGTACACCCGCATTTCTGTACTATGATGGCGCGGCCGCCACCCCCCCCCCCCAAAAAATGTGTAGCTCGTAGAAGCTTCACTTAAAACTTTAATCACTCCCGCCCCCCTTTCGCGCACGCCTATGTGCGTCACACAAGCCGCAATACCCCACACCCAATCATAACGCCTCGTGCAAACGTCGCGTGCCAACCCGCGACATTTTTTTTGTGTGTGTAGGTATACAATACATTTTAATTGCCGACGAAAGTGCTCGTCCAGGTTTCCGCGATTGGCGAGAGACGCGCACACTTCACAATGATATCTGCAATAGCGAACGCGTGTTGCAAAATGCCTTGCTGCAGTTCGTGAAAGCACCGCACGTACACCGATTGTCGCGGATCTGCATAATTTTGTTTTCTTGTCTAAGCTTATCGGAATACGCTATCTACAGTTCATAACTTGTCGCAGCGATGGCTACAAGCGTGTATGCTTTCACCGCGGGGAATCCAGTTTGAGTGGCCCATTCAAAACAGAGGAGTACCTACCTGTGGCTTGAGCATCGGTGCTTGAAACAAGTGCCAATCCACTCGTGAACGGCGAGAGTGCTGGCTTAGAGCGCAACTTTTATCGAAGGCATACGAGACGCAATGAACAATGCCGAAGTGCAGGCAGTTGAATCACTCGCGTCAGCCGAGTGATTCAACCATATGCGGCACGCGCCAAGTTGTTATATATATGTAGAGGGTATGCACTGACTTCGCCGAAACTGCATGCCATTTTGTTGTACATGCATAGCTAGTGCAGTGACAACCTGCGCTTCATTATGGTCTGGTATTTCCAGAAGCACAATGAAAGCTACCACTCGTGCACCGTCTGCACTGACGTTTCAATTCACTCACATAATTTACGTCATACACATTGGCATCACGTGTCACGTGACATAACTTACGCCGTACACATTGGCGTCACATGTCACGTGACATAACTTGCGTCATACACATTGTCGTGACATGTCACGGCACGTCGCACTGACCTCACATGAACGTTTCCGACAGCGAATTACAAGCCGTGCTCGATATTATTTCGCCCAAATTAACATGGGGCTTTGGTTATAGCCAATATGCCGGCTATTTTTCCCTAAAACATCACGACAATAATGAGTAAATTTTGCGAGAAATTGATTCCCTCGGTCATTGTGTCTGAGTTCGTTTGTCAGAAGAGTGGGCAGCGCGGTCACTTCGTGAGCGTGCGCGATGCCAGAAATATAATGAGGCCTTGTTCCTACCTGCTGGAGTTGTGTATACAGGGCGGAGACCTTGTAGTGCGCGTTAAAAAATTCCCTAGGTGGTTTAAAAGTTCCATTGTTGTAGGCGTTACTGAAAAAAAAGTAACTAAATGCGTTACTCGTTACACTATAAAAAAAGGAACGCGTTACCGCGGTACGTTACCTACAAAAAAATGTAACGCGTTACCGTTACCGTTACCGTAAAAAAGTAACGGACGTTACCTCTGCCGTTACTCCGCAGTCATAAATTTTAATCGATGTGTCTTTGCTGCAGGAACCCACAATAACAATAATTTAAATCTGGAATTTATGTTTCACCTAAAACTTCTAACGCAAACAACGAATACGCCCAAAATGCTGATTTAACGGGTATTACTTGCACAAATGTACCGAACCTTAGCAATGGTATAGTGGCTTAAAGTTGCCTTTAGAGTTACGTGTGATGGCTTCTGATTCTGACACATGGTGAAGCCATTTTTCTCAATGTGACATTATACAGAATATGAGATTCAATCATCAACGCTATTCGCAAAGAAAGCATCAATTAAATCTCAAGAAATTTACAATAATTATGATGGTGTGCTTCTGCTAGCAAAATAGATGCGCGAATTTTGTGGTAGTAAAGAAATGCTTAAATGGTCTAGTCACGTAAAAAAATATCTGTGCATAAATATTTTTTGTTCACTTTAACCTGTATAATTACCGCGAAAATTGCGAGCGTTTATGTGAGGGTGTTCAAGATCAGCCTCACTCGCTGAGGAGTTCAATAAACAGAAACTTCGCTGAAGTTGCAGATAGAAAAAAGCTGAATTTATTTTTAAAACAAAGTTGATAAGCCTTATCATCTTTGTAGCGACTATAAAATGTCGAATATTTAGACATTTTTCAAAAACAGTTTCCTTAGCTCTACAAGTTTCAAACAATGTTACTTTACTCTTTGTTGCGCATACATTTCGTACACAAAATATCTTCTTTGTAACGGTAATATTTGTGTTTTACAACGTCGTGAACTTTCGAGAACGACAGGTAATGAAATCGGTCCCTCCGGATTGAATATGTTTGATATTTTTCCCTCGTAAATTATGCAGTTAATAGGGAAATTAAGTTCTTTTTCGGGCTACTGGCATGGGACGTGCATAAAATATAAAATACTCAATCAAATCTAAAATATCTATTTTCGGATCCGTGTGGAGTCACCCGTTTGCAATAACCACGATTATTACACTAACTGCGGTAATGTCTGCCGTGTAGCTACCTGTAACCGAGGTTAGCTGTAACCTTAGTTAGCTTAACCGCGGTTAAGGCTGTTCGTGTGACAGCGGAAGGTAGTGAGTAAAAAAAAAAAGATTTTTTTTTTGCGTTACAAGAAAAAATTCTACGTTTCGCGTCCCGCTCGCATTCTTTTTCAGGGTTTTCTTCCAGCCGAGGGTCACGCCTACTCTCGATCGGCAGCGTACCTGTAGACCGGTTGACGTTACCGGCTGTCGCCTGGATGGGCCAGAATTCCACAGAAAGCCGCTTAAGTCGACGACGCGGGAGTTGTCGAATTCGATGCGGTGGTCGTTTACGATGCTATGCTCAGCGAGTGTACTCCTTTGTCACGCGAACTTGCGGACATCGTTTTTATGTTGTCGCAGCCTCTCGGCGGGGGGGGGGGGGGGGTCTTTGTTTTCCCCACGTACAAAATTTCACGATCGGCACGTGGTATGGAGTAAACCAGCCCTTGCGCTTTCTCTTTGGGCGGCCTGTCTTTTGGGCACGAAAAGGCGCAGGTGCCAGCAATCCACCTGCTAAATCCAGTTCCACGAGAAGCATGTCCGTACAGTATCTCATGGCGAATTATGCGGCTTTCATCAAGCTTTGTGTGGCGATGGCCCAAACCTCCACACAAAAAGTCGGCACCTAGAAGTCTTAAGAAATTGATCCCCACAATTTCCACACAAAAAAAAAGGCGATTCCACCCGCGCTTTCTTGGTCAATACCTGGCAGACCGGCTGCAGTCCGACGCTGCGACAAAAGAATTTGTCGAGGCGAGCTCTGAGAAAACGGCACCCCCAGGATGAAAAAGTAACGAGTAACGTGACACCACACGTTACCGAAAAATGTTAACGTAAGTACGTTACCCGTTACAGTTTCTAAATTGTAACGAGTACGTTACTCAGTTACCGAAAAAAGTAACGCGTTACCGGTAACGCCGTTACTTGTGACGTGTTACCTCCAACACTGTTTAAAACTAATCCTGAGTCCCCAACTGTGGCGTGCCTCGTAATCATATTGCGGTTTTGGCTCGTAAAACCCCAACTATTATATAAAAGAGGGCGTGAGGAGGCGCCGTCCCTGCCTTTCACAGAGTACCTTGCCCTACTCCTATGACATAGCATATTATGTTTTTTTTTTTTTTTTTTCTGAAAACGCTCTCGTGTCGTACTTCCTCGTGTTATACAACGAATCACGCAATGCTTCGTACCACGATCATGTCACCTAATGTCCACAATATTTTCTCATTTATGTTTTTCTGTGCAGAGAGGGATATATATATATATATATATATATATATATATATATATATTATATATATATATATATATATATATATATATATATATATATATATATATATATATATATATTTCACAGTTGGCAGACGAAGCCCGCCAGGCGAGTCAGTCAATGGTTCATGGATGGTATATCTTCATGCGAGCGACATGCGCGACTTCTGTTTTGGCCGAGCATCGCCGCTGTATGCGTCGTTCATTGCAACCGCTTTTGACAATATATACAAGAGGGATAGGCAGAGACGTTAACCGGAATTACATCTGGTTCGCTAACCTATACATACAATAAGAGAAGCGGAAATAAAGATGGAAAGATGAGAAGAGAGAAGAGTGGCCTGCGCTGAAGCACGTGGCTATTTGGACGTGAACATAGGTACATACATCAGTGTGAAGATTTGAGCATTAACGGGAAGTGGCGATGTCTAGCAATCGGCGCTGTGCACACAGATGTAAATAATGCGACAAGGAGCGGCTCCATAGGTCGATATGTTCGCGTTGCCATATAACGACATGTAGTACCGGGTCTGTAAAGACCTGCCACATTAGCTGTATGGAACTTTCATTATTAGTAGACGTGGCGTGTCGAACAAAAATGAAAAAGCAGTTTCCATGATACTGTGTTTACATTAAACTGAGTTGAACTTTATGACCCGCTAGCGCAGAGGACGTCATAACCCCTACACTGCAAAAAAAAAAAAAAAAAATAAATACTCCCACGTGGGAGTAAAATGCGTGTCCTCTAGCGACTCGCCCCCATTGGGAGTTTTTTATACTCCGGACTTTCCGAAGTAAAGCTTTTACTCCGGCTGGCCGGAGTTATTGCGTGGCGCCTCCGGAGTATTTTTTGCTGTTCTTTCACTCCAGCTGGCCGGAGTTCTTGCGTGGCAACTTCGGAGTATTTTTCGCTGTTTTTACACTCCGGCTGGCCGGAGTTTTTTCGCGGCACCTCCGGGGTGTTTTTCGCTGTTCTTTCACTCCGGCTGTCCGGAGTTTTTTCGTGGCATCTGCGGAGTATTTTACAAATTTCTTTACTCCGTCCAGACGGAATTTCAGTGAGATGCATCGGGAGCATTTTTCTCTTTGCTCCACTGTTATATAGTTTCTTTACTCTATGCTCATCTTGTCACGCGTTGGTTACATGAAGGAATTCTCAACAAAACACTGCATAATCACTCTGTACATTTTTTTCCGCAGAACTCTAGCAGATCAAATTCAAGAGAACACTTGAGTTCGCATTATTTCATTTATTCACAATAAGCTGCAGTTTCCGGTTCATGATCCAGCATTTGGGGAAGCAATACAAGAAGAAACAAAGATGCAAGAAGCCACCAAAAAACAAAGCAGAAGTCGGATCACGTGAAATCAACAGCACTCAAGTTTTAAGCGCAGCGTGTCGAAATGAAGCCCAGAATGCTGCAGAAGAGTGCACAACAAACGAAGGAAGCGCAGTCGCCGGGAACCATTCATGACGGACCATCCATCAGATCCACTGACGACGTAAGGGTTGAGCTGATTTCTTCCTGCATAATTTAGCACAAAAAGGAGTAGTACACGATAACTGTAAACCATGCCACAAGTACGAAAACTGAGGACACTGAAGCCACAGATACTCATTAAATCCCATACAGGGTGCCAGTCCATGAGAACACCCAGGTTCTTACGGCATAGTCAATACTAAAATTAACGAAAAAAGTTTTACAGGGCCGCGCTAATTAAACGGACCACACAAAGAAGTCAATATCAAGAAGCACATCACATGTACTCTGGTGTCAGCCAGCCGCTCTGTGAAAATAACACACCTCTACGCCGCGAACAAAGTGCAAAACGCGCGTAACTTTTCCATACGTTTCTAAATCGATACCTCTACTTCTGCTGAATCTTTCAAAACCACTAAAATGAGCGAATTTCGGTGCTCTCGACGAAACAGTCACGAATACCTTTCCCGATTAAGTTGCTAATTTTATAAAATATTATTACTGGTTATTAGAGTTGCATTTTAATACGTGCTTATCGTCCTAATCCCCGCATACTAGGCGCTTCCAGTTTGTATGCTTCCGGCCGCTTCATAAGAAAAGCGTACCCGTATTCTGCTTTGCAAAACAGGCTTCGGGGCAAGTTGGCGTTGTACCTTTCTTTCTTAATTTGCTCCGCCCGCTCTGTCATGAAACTTCTCGTAACGTACATTTTTCAAAATAGGTATTGCGTGAGCATATATATATATATATATATATATATATATATATATATATATATATATATATATATATATATATATATATATATATATATATATATATACAGCCTCGAGCACAAATGAAAAAAAAATCACTCCCACTTAACAAAACAAATTAACAATAAAAGGGAGAAAATTACGCCACCTATGCCAATTGCATCTTCAGTAAATACTGACAGAAATGAAGGAATGTCGAACAGTCTACTCAACACACAGTTTTTTTTAAATGCACCTTCTGGTTGGAGATTTCTCTTTTTGCCTTTAGGTCCTTGCAAACGTCCGCAGGAGGTCGCGGATGGTGTTGCGCCATCCGCGACCATTGGATGACAGCGATGGAAAAGAAGCCGGCTCTGAGTAACTACCGAATAGGAAAAAACGAAATAAGGAGGGAAAGGTTTTATGATAATTCAAGGGGAAGCGCTTTACTGTTTGAAGCAAGGTCGGGCTGCCTTAGAACGCGTAGTTATAAAGCGAGATTTAGTAACGAAGAAGAACAATGTACAAGCTGCGGGGGAACTAGGGAAACGATGGAACATGTACTGATTGAATGTGGCGATATTCACCCAGGTATACGTGTGGGCACGAGTCTACATGAAGCCTTGGGTTTTAGGGACAACAATGGAAAGCTGAACACGTCCGCGATAGAAATAAGTAAGAGACGGTTAGAGTATTGGTGGCAGAAAAGTAGAGATAAAGAACAAAAATAAATAATGGGGGAAAAATAAGGTCATTCTGCCTTAAGAGGCAGAGAGATGGACCGTGAATTTATATTTTTTGGTATAATAACATAGATTTAATCAATGTAGATAAGGTATTAGGCCAACATGAAACAAGGAAGTTTTTTTTTTTTTTCTTCTTCGAGCCTGGTGGCAGACATGTCACCGCCCCGTTTTAAAGGGGACGCTCATAGCATCCATCCATCCATCCCCGAGGCGTCACCATGTGTGCACCAGGATTCGAGGAATTTCCTTTTTCCCTCTTTTGTACACGGGCCAGCGTCGTTGCATTGTCCAGGTCCAAACTTTGTCCCGCCTTCGAGCACTGTTCGTCGGAGAGAGATAGAGACGGTGAGCAACCTGACTTGAAGGTGGACACCTTGACAGTTTCAACTATCCGGTCGAGGAGATAAACTGAGGTTTAATAGTGCCTCCAAGCCTCCCCCCCCCCCCCCCCCCCCCCAAAAAAAAAGCTACATACACGGCCTTGGCAGCAGGACGGAAAAGAGAGAAAAAAAAAAAAGCCGCAGCGCAATTGTACCCTGTCCCCGGCAGCAACACGAGAAAGACTTCTAATTTCTCAAGAATGTGCCCTCTCTTTCTCCTTCATTTTCTTTCCCTACCATTTCCCCTGCCCCCAACGACGCTCAGCCGTGCACTCTAATGCGTTGCAGAAGTAAGCGTTTTTTTAATCCTCAAACCAGTTGTACTATATACAGTAACCCCAAACATGGAAGGGGTGTCGGCAGGCAATAACACCCCTTCCAACAAACGTCAAGCGCCCCACAACCCGTTTCTGTGCCAAGCGACCCCTGCCTTCCTTTCGCGTTCCCCGCCACCCACAAACTGCTCTCCTCGCCCCAAAGTTAGCACGTATATGCGTTCTAAAAATTTATACCAAACACCTTTCTCTAGCTCAATTCGCTAAATATATTAAAAAATAATACTGATTGCAGTTTTTTATGTCCTATTAGTTGATTTCCGATCAGCTTACAACGCAAGAAAAGACGAGGACGTGTCGTCACATCTTTGGTCTGCGTCCTCGTCTTTTCTTGCTCTGTAAGCTGATCGAAAATCAACTATAACCAAATAGCCCAGTTCTCCCTTTTTGTTCTATTAGTTCAGTTTACATGGAATGTGAAGATTATTTACACGTAACGATAGACCTCGACCTGGCGCTTATTAATATTGAAAGCGGACAAAAATTACCCTTTATTTATAATAACCAGACCAACAATATCTCTTCACCGATTAGGTTTACTTATAAGTGTTACTTATAACACTTAATAACACTTTATTGAATTAACCCACAACTATGATGTTTTCCATCAATGCATACAGCTAGGGTCACTCCGCGCTCCAAATATTACAGTGCTGTGTTTAAAGTTACCGCACTTATCCATATTTTTTTTTTTAAAACACGTGGTCTGAACAACACGTTTTCGAAATTTTCGCTGGATTTTTTACTGCCATCCTGTAATGCCAACCTAGTCTTGGTAACCTCTTTGGCTATCAACATAACAGTACCCAATTTTAGCACTTTTCGACAAAAATGACGCAGATAATTCTACAAGAGCACACTCACCAGGTTTGCGCCGCACCCGCGACCGTCTGCTTGTTCGCCACTCGCGAGATCACAATGTGTCGTTTGCTGCACGGCACCATCACGCGATTAGGGTTCCCGAAACTTGCTGCTGTCGATGAGATGACAACCTTCGTTGACGCTTGTAGTCGCTTGTAATGTCCGCAAAGTGCACGAACGATTTCCCTTTTCCGAACGCGGCCGAAAGCTTCGCACAATCCTCGCTGCACATCGATTCGGGTGGCTTGGCGTGTGGCATGTTGGTTGTTATAAAAGGGTTCGATTTCATTAACTCGATGACGCTAGGTTTCCAAATGAAACAAAAACATATTTACCTATTTACAACTGTTAGAGATCTAAAAAATGATCCTTCATCTATCGTTGCTTGAACGTCTCTCTTCACTCTTCGGCCGCCGACTCCAGTGTTGCCACGACACATAAAAATATGGTAGCAGATTTTTTTCATGTAGTATCAGTAAAATCAGTAGATTTTAAATTTTAGTCCTTGCGCTTAGTTTTTGCATCGCAAATTCAGTGCTGATATTAGTAATCTACCGACATGAATACACCAATTAACCCTCGGCCCTCAGTCCCCAGCGGCTGCGAAGCAACTGACCAAGGCGGCGGTCAGACCTGCGACGCAGCAGAGGGTGCTAAGAATCTCTGGGTACGGACAGGCCGCCATTGGAATCTGAATTTGGCTACGTATAACGCTAGAACTTTATCTAGTGAGGCGAGTCTAGCTGTACTATTCGAGGAATTGGAGGGTGTTAAATGGGATGTAATAGGGCTCAGTGAGGTTAGGAGGCCACAGGAGGCTTATACAGTGCTGAAGAACGGACACGTCCTATGCTATCGTGGCTTAGCTGACAGAAGAGAACTAGGAGTGGGGTTCCTTATTCATAAAGATATAGCTGGCAATATAGAGGAATACTATAGCATTAATGAGAGGGTGATATGTATCGTAATTAAGTTTAATAAGAGGTACAAGATGAAGGTGGTACAGGCCTACGCGCCTACATCCAGCCATGATCATCAAATGGTTGAACGCTTTACGAAGACGTAGAATCAGCAATGAGTAAGGTAAAGACACAGTATACTGTACTGATGGGCGACTTTAATGCAAAGGTAGGCAAGAAGCAGGCTGGAGATCATGCAGTTGGGGAATATGGCATCGGCTCTAGAAACGCCAGAGGGGAGTTACTAGTAGAGTTTGCAGAACGCAATAATTTACGCATCTTGAATACCTTCTACAGAAATCGGCTACTCGTAAGTGGACGTGGAGGAGTCCTAATGGCGAAACTAAAAATGAAATAGACTTCATAATGTGCGGCCACCCGGGCATTGTACAGGATGTGGAAGTATAGTTAACAAGATCCGATGCAGTGACCATAGAATGGTAAGATCTAGAATTCAACTTGACGTGAGGAAGGAACGGCAGAAACTGATACGCAGGAAGCCGATTAAAGAACTAACTCTGAGAGGGAAAGTTGAGGAATTTAGTGTTTCACTTCAGAATAGGTACGCGGCTTTAACCGAGGAAACCGACCTTAGCGTTGACGCAATGAATGATAATCTGACTAGTATCATCAAGGAGTGTGCAGTGGACGTCGGGGGTACAGCTGTTAGACAGGACACTGGTAAGCTATCCCAAGAGACGAAAAACCTCATTAAGAAACGTCAAGCTATGAAAGCCTCAAATGCAACAGACAAAATAGAGCTGGCGGAGCTTTCGAAGTTAATCAATAGGCGTAAAGTAGCCGACATAAGAAAGTATAATATGGAGAGAATTGAGCATGCTCTAAAGAACGGAAGAAGCCTCAAAGCTATGAAGACAAAACTGTGCATAGGCAAAAATCAGATGTATGCATTAAGGGATAAGGAAGGCAAGGTCACAAACAATATGGATAGAATAGTTGAGGTAGCGGAAGAGTTCTACAGAGATCTGTACAGCAGCCGAGCCATTCAGGATGATAACGTAAGAAGGAGTAATAGCGCAGAGGAATCTGACATCCCACCAGTATTGACAGGAGAAGTAAAGAAAGCCCTAAAGGGAATGCAAAGAGGCAAAGCAGCTGGTGAGGATCAGGTAACATCAGACCTGTTGAAAGACGGTGGAGAGATTATGTTAGAGAAACTGGCTACCCTGTATACGAAGTGCCTCTCGACGGGGAGGATACCAGAATCTTGGAAGAATGCCAACATCATCTTGATCCATAAGAAAGGGGACGTCAAAGACCTGAAAAATTACAGGCCCATAAGCTTACTGTCGGTTGTCTACAAGCTATTTACAAAAGTAATTGCTAACAGAATTAATACGACATTGGAGTTCAATCAACCAAGGGACCAGGCAGGATTTCGTACAGGATTCTCAACAATAGACCATATTCATACTATCAATCAGGTGATAGAGAAATGCGCGGAATACAACCAACCCCTATACATAGCCTTCATAGATTACGAGAAGGCATTTGATTCGGTGGAGACATCAGCAGTCATGCAGGCACTGCGGAATCAAGGCATCGACGAAACCTATATAAACATCAGTGTTGGCGGTAACGCGTTACAAGTAACGGCGTTACCGGTAACGCGTTACTTTTTTCGGTAACTTAGTAACGTACTCGTTACAATTTAGAAACTGTAACGGGTAACGTACTTACGTTAACATTTTTCGGTAACGTGTGGTGTCACGTTACTCGTTACTTTTTCATCCTGGGGGTGCAGTCTTCTCAGAGCTCGCGCCGACAAATTCTTTTGTCGCAGCGTCGGACTGCTGTCGGCCTGCCAGGCATTGACCAAGAAAGCGCGGGCGGAATCGCTTTTCTTTTTTGTGGAAATTGTTGGGACCAATTTCTTAAGACGCGCCGACTCCTTGTGTGGAGGTTTTGGCCATCGCCACACAAAGATTGATGAAGGCCGCATAATTCGCCATGAGAAACTGTACGGACATGCTTCTCGTGGAAGTGGATGTAGCAGGTGGATTGCTGGCACCTGCGCCTTTTCGTGCCCAAATGACAGGCCGGCCGAAGAGAAAGCGCAGGGGCTGGTTTACTCCGTACCACGTGCTGGTCGTGAAATTTTGTACGTGGGGGAAACAAAGAACTCCCCCGAAAGGCTGCGACAACATAAAAACGATGCCCGCAAGTTCACGTGACAAAGGAGTACACTCGCTGAGCATAGCATGGTAAATGACCACCGCATCGAATTCGACAACTCCCACGTCGTCGACTTAAGCGGCTTTCTGTGGATTCTGGCCGATCCAGGCGACAGCCGGTAACGTCAACCGGTCTACAGGTGCGCTGCCGATCAAGAGTCTGCCTTATTGCGGCTGGAAGAAATAATAATAATAATATCTGGGGTTTAACGTCCCAAAACCACGATTTGATTATGAGAGACGCCGTAGTGGAGGGCTCCGGAAATTTCGACCACCTGGGGTTCTTTAACGTGCACCTAAATATAAGTACACGGGCCTCAAACATTTTCGCCTCCATCGAAAATGCAGCCGCCGCGGCCGGGATTCGATCCCGCGACCTTCGGGTCAGCAGTCGAGCGCCATAACCACTAGACCACCGTGGCGGGGTGCGGCTGGAAGAAAGCCCTGAAAAAGAGTGCGAGCGGGACGCGAAACGCAGAACTTTTTCTTGTAACGCAAAAAAAAACTTTTTTTTTTTACTCACTACCTTAATACGGCTGTCACACGAACAGCCTTAACCGCGGTTAAGCTAACTACGGTTACGGCTAACCACGGTTACAGGTAGCTACACGGCAGACATTACCGCAGTTAGTGTACTAATCGTGGTTATTGCAAACGGGTGATTCCACGAGAGATCGACACGGATTCGAAAATAAATATTTTAAGTTTAATTGAGTATTTTATATTTTATGCATGTCCCATGCCAGTAGCCCGAAAAGGAACTTGATTTCCTTATTAACTGCATAATTTACGAGGGAAAAATATCAAACACATTCAATCCGGAGGGACCAATTTCATTACCTGTCGTTCTCGAAAGTTCACGACGTTGTAAACAGAAATATTATCGTTACAAAGAAGATATTTTGTGTATGAAATGTATGCGCAACACAGAGTAAAGTAACATTGTTTGAAACTTGTAGAGCTAAGGAAACTGTTTTTGAAAAATGTCTAAATATGCGACGTTTTATAGTAGCTACAAAGTTGATAAGGCCTATCAACTTTGTTTTAAAAATAATTTTGCTTTTTCTATCTGCAACTGCAGCGAAGTTTCTGGTTATTGAACTCCTGAGCGAGTGAGGCTGATCTTGAACACCCTCACATAAACACTCGCAATTTTCGCGGTAAATATACAGGTTAAAGTGAACAAAAAATCTTTATGCACAGATATTTTTTTACGTAACTAGCCCGTTTAAGCATTTCTTTATTACTACAAAATTCGAGCATTTATTTTACTAGCAGAAGCACACCATCAGAATTATTGCAAATTTCTTGAGATTTCATTGATGCTTTCTTTGCGAATAGCGTTGATGATTGACTCTCATATTCTGTATAATGTCACATTGACAAAAACGGCTTCACCATGTGTCAGAGTCAGAAGCCATCACACGTAACTCTAAAGGCAACTTTAAGCCCCTATACCATTGCTGAGGTCCGGTACATTTGTGCAAGTAATACTCATTATACTCGACGACAACTATCTTGACATTGGAGCGAAGGCTACGGAGGCGGGGGCTTCCGCACATTCGTGTTGCCTCCGCAAGTAGTACGGCAGCTCGCGGCTGATTTCGGTTTTGCTCGCTCGCATCGTTAACGCGTTTAGAAAACATATACACGAAAAATATGAAGGGAATGTGAACGGTAGAGACATTTCGATTGTTCAGAGTACATTTTAGTGTCATATTACGAGTACATTTTTCTTGGAGAACTAAACGGTGCGTTTGCGGCCGCACACTGACCCACTACGTCACGGACGCCATGTTTACTTTGGAAAACCGGCATGCTGAAAGGTGGTTGCTGTCTAAGAAATGGAAAGAAAAGGAAGGCATTCTTGCGAGGTGAACAATAACTGTATTTACCTACGACTTCCCGCAACTGTTTCAGTCTCATAATAAATAAAGCAACATTATTTCAGCAAGAAAACGAGAAAATTATCAGTAAACCTAAGTACTATTTCTTGGCGCGGGTAGCAGGCATGCACTTCGGTTCTGTAGCTTCCAACAGTGCTGTCAAGGAAAGTTGTCGCCGAGTATAGATCAGAATTTTGGGTATATTCGTTGTTTGTGTTAGAAGTATTATGTGAAACAAATTCAGATTTAAATTATTGCTATTGTGGGTTCGTGCAGCAAAGACACATCGATTATAATTTATGATTGCGGAGTAACGGCAGAGGTAACGTCCGTTACTTTTTTTTCGGTAACGGTAACGGTAACGCGTTACATTTTTTTGTAGGTAACGTAGGGCGGTAACGCGTTCCTTTTTTTATAGTGTAACGCGTAACGTATTTAGTTACTTTTTTTCAGTAACGCCTACAACACTGATAAACATAATGGAAGAAATCTACAGCGGATCCACAGCCACTATAGTCCTCCATAAAGAAAGCGACAGAATCCCAATAAAGAAGGGCGTACGGCAGGGAGACACGATCTCTCCAATGTTATTCACCGCGTGTTTACAGGAGGTTTTCAGGGCCCTAGATTGGGAAGAGCTAGGGATAAGAGTTAATGGAGAGTATAGTGCTAGACACATGGTGCGATTCGGCATCCGATCCGACGCGCGACGCCGCACGCGGTATACGGCGATTCAGAACACATGGGGCGAACGAGCAATCAGCGCGCAGGCTCCGCCCACACACGGCACCCCGGCTTGCACGCTCGGAAGACATCGCATCCTCTTCGTTGACTACAAAACAAACAACCTTACGCAGCCACGCTTCGTTCTGTAAGAACATTGCCAATAAAGCTACGCCTTCGCAAGCGACAAACATCTGAACAGCCCGCATTCACTCGCGTCTCCGAGCGTAGGCCTAGCAAGGCGGACGCTGTCGCTAGCGCCGTTCGCGATCAAACGCGAGCTGATCGTCGAACACTGTATTTTTATCAAGACGATTAAAACTTTTACGCTGATGACACGCGTTTACATGCGTAATTGGTTTTCTCGTAGGCCTCGATTTGACGAGCAACGGTGGAAGCGAAGCGGGCCGGTTCGCCGAGACGGCCGGTGCGGCTGTTACCTGCGAAGTTGGCCTCCATCACGGCTCGATATCTCGCTAGTGGTTCGGAAACTGGCGCCGCCTTGCACAAATGACACACTTCAACGTCATGGGTTATTTGATGTCAGAAAGAAAGTTATCCAACGTTTTCATGATCGGAGCCGTCCGAACGTAGTGCAGCAAACGCGCAAACAAACAAACAAGCAACAAACGCGCCACCAGAGGGCCAGAGGCGTGACGTCAGGCGTCTCCCGCGCTACCATTGGCTGCGGCCGTCAGACCGACGCGGCAGCCGCGCGGCTACATTCAGCAAGTTGGATGCCCGTGCGGCGTGCGAATCGTCTCCGCCACGCTGATGGAACCTGTTGGGCGTCTGTCGGATGCGGCTGTTGGCACGAACAGCCGTACGACGAATCGCATCCGAATTCGTACCATGTGTCCAGCGCTTATCTCAGTAACCTACGATTCGCTGATGACATTGCATTGATGAGTAACGCGGGAGACGAATTGCAGCTCATGATTACTGAACTGGATACGGAAAGTAGAAGAGTAGTCTGAAAATTAATATGCATAAAACTAAAGTAATGTGGAGCAATCTTGGTAGAGAACAGCGCTTTGCGATAGGTGGCGAGACACTGGAAGTTGTAACGGAGTACGTCTACTTAGGACAGGTAGTAACCGCGGAGCCGAACCATGAGAGTGAAATAACTAGAAGAATAAAGATGGGTTGGGGCTCATTCGGCAAGCATTATCAAATCATGAATGGTAATCTACCACTATCCCTCAAGAGGAAGGTATATAAACAGCTGCATCTTACCGGTACTTACCTACGGAGCGGAAACCTGGAGACTTACAAAGAGGGTTCAACTTAAATTGAGGACGACGCAGCGAGCGATGGAAAGGAAAATGATAGGTGTAACCTTAAGAGACAGGAAGAGAGCACAGTGGGTCAGGGAACAAACGGGGGTTAATGACATCATAGTTGAAATCAAGAAGAAGAAATGGATATGGGCCGGGCACGTAGCACGTCGGCAGGATAACCGGTGGTCATTAAGGGTAACTGACTGGATTCCAAGAGATGGCAAACGCGTGAGGGGGAGACAGAAAATTAGGTGGGTAGATGAGATTAAGAAGTTTGCAGGTATTACGTGGCAGCAGAAAGCACAGGACCGGGTTGATTGGCGGAACATGGGAGAGGCCTTTGCCCTGCAGTGGGCGTAGACAGGCTGATGATGATGATGGTAGAGTACTATAGCTTTCATGAAGTATAGTAAAAATAATGTCTCCGAGGTTACTGGTGGTGAGTTGTAGAAGAACCCGGGAATCCCGAAAGTGTCAGCCTAGTACGGTTCAAGAGCTGATTAAATATACAAAGGTTTCTGATGGCTCTTAGCACATTGAAGCTTTAGTGTTTCAGGCATGAGAACAGACACGATGAGCCCCTTCGAGCTTGCGCAAAGAAGCTTTATTGCACGTGAACCTCTCAGGTACACATGACCTGCATGGCCGCAAAGAATTATTACAGTATTTCCATCGCCGATTCTTCGTCTCACGTCTTTGCGCGCTATTCCCCTTGGAAGTAGGTACCATGTAGCCGATGTCCCCATCGTGTTGCAATGTTTTCCCATTGAAAACATTCGCGCACAGAATGATTTTCTCCCTCTACGTGCATTCACCCCTCCACATTGCAGGGAGAGTGCCTCGGAGCCGTAGGGACTTTCCAAAAAGAACTCCCTGAATGTCACACATGTGAGCAAGCTAGTTCTCTTGTATTGTATACTCAGAAAAAGAGAGATATGAAGAGAAGAAAATCAGGGGAGTGTAGCATAGAAAAAAAAAATGTTGCAGTGGCTTAGCTCGGCTATGCCAGGATAATGTAGCGTTAGCAAAGGTTCAGCTGATTGTTCTTAGCTTTCCTGATTGTCTGGGATTAGCTTGATTATCATGCTTACTGCTGCTCCAATGACACACACACACACATGGTATACATATTATGCGACACATGTATATTTATTTTGCCAGGCAACTACTTCGGGATCCGATGAGTTGAGCTTCTCCGCCCTTCTGCGCCGATGAGCAGCATTTGCGCTATCCTTCTCCATGGCTAAACCACACGGTATTATGCACATAAATGGCAGGCCATAACATGAAAATCATGACATGCGTGTCATGAACAGCATGATTTACATTCCACGACCTTGGAGTTCTTGGGGCCGTTCCGATAACTACATTTACACCAATGGCGTGACAAGAGTTCGTGACGAACATAATGACAGGTCCTTACGTGCAAATCATGACACGCATGTCATGTGCAGCATGATTTACATGACATGGTCTCGGGGCGCTCGCGGCCGTTTAAATGAATGAAATATGCGAAAACTGGTATGACGAAACATTTCTGTATGACGAACATAAGTGACATGTGGTAACATGAAAATCATGATATATTGCATGTCTTGTAAGGCATGATTTACATGCCACGCTCATGGTGCACTCGCGGCCGTTTCGCTTGCTTGATGCACAGCGAAATTGGTATTGCGCGATGTGACTGTACGACGAACATAAACGACAGGTCCTAACATGCGAATCATGTTATGCATGTCATGTACGGTATGATTTACATCACGTTGTCATGGTGCGCTTGCAGCCGTTTTGTTAACTGGATATATACCACAATTGGTATGGCATGACAGGAGTGCGCGATAAACATAAATGACAGGTCGTGCATTGTATATACCAGAATATATGTTTCATTAGCATGGTGTACACTAGATTGCGCATGCATGCACGCATGGCAAACATGCAATATATGGTGAACTAGATGCCATGGCATGAATGTTTTCACTTGGCTCAACGACAAACAAGGTGATGTATGCAGCTCTTTGCTGGCTGCTTCGCATTGCATCGATTCCCACAGGGCGTGGATCTGTCGGATTTTTTTTTCTGCTATTTTGTTTTCCAAGCTGTCCGTTTGGAAAATACACTTGCTCACGCATTCCTAGCAACTATTTTGCTGTGCCGTTTGAGCGAGCTGGTTGCTTTCCCTCTTCTTTTGTCCGTTGCCACATGGCACCACGTCCAATCAAACTCGATGCTGAAAAAGTAGCAGTTTTTGCGATCGCTTCTGTAGAAAAGACAGAAAGTTAGTGTGATTCCGGACACCTTATCACTTAATCAGTAGAAAAATTAAAAAAAGTCAGTAGATCTACTTTTAAATCAGCAGCCGTGGCAATACTAACTCCTCCCGCGCCGGCCATCCTCTCTCCCTCTCTCCTTCTTGTTAGCTGCACCATCCGGCCCAGCACGGGGCATCATCATCCCGTTCCCAGAACATATACGCAGGCATAGGCGGAGAGTTTTCATTTTCCCGGAGGGGGCAGGGGCCACACTGGCTCTTCCACAAATCTCATTCTCCCTCACTCCCTCTCCACCACACGCACACGCACGCGTATATATATATATATATATATATATATATATATAATATATATATATATATATATATATATAATATATATATATATATATATATATATAATATATCTTGTTAGACGAGGTCAGGTACGACTAGAGTGTAGTACACTCTAGGTACGACGGAACGATTGTGTATATTTCAGCAAAGGCACGCGAACGAAAAGCCGAACACCGGCGAGCCAACACGATGATGATGATTACGATGATTTGTATGCACAAGTGAAAATGATGAGCGACACAGTCAGCGCTCACAATATTATATATATATATATATATATATATATATATACGGAGGGAGAGAAAGAGCCCGACTTCCAAATTAAAGAATTTAATACAGCTTTAGTCTCTTAGGCGCCGACACCGTTATATCATTATTAGGATATCTAGTGAGAGACTCTAGATTTATTTTTCAATTTAAACAAGAACATGGATCCACTTCGTAACGCCTGGCTCAAAACGAAAAAGGTCGTATAGGCTCATACTCGCTCACTGCATCGCATAAAATCGGCTCTGGCAACGCGTGGGATCTGCCGAATTTTTTTTCTTGAGATGCTTTACTTACTTTGGTAAAGAGACTGTTGCCGCTCGGAAAATATTTTCTTATTGTGGTGAAAATGAGAAGATCGTTCGTCACATCGGCGGAAACGGCGCATGCTTTTGCCCCATAAAAAAGGAATTATATTTTTAATTTGAAAGAATGACCGCTAGCGTCACCCAACAGCGATGTGGTCAATTCACTGGTAGGACAAGAAATCCTGGGAGGTAGACACATTTTGCTTAAAAACAAACATGTATAACTTGAAATGTATTTTACGCACTTGAGGCAGCTTTCGGTTGCGTCAGAGACGATGTTCAACCACACAAGTGAACCATGAATACTTTAGACAGTTTCTTTTTCTTTTCAACGCAATCTTCCATCTAATATTGTTGACTTTAACGCAGAAGGCGTGGTCGCCCGACTAAAGTTACACTACTCCGATATACTTCAGACGATAACAAAAGGGGGCAAGGGTTCGATATGGGAGCGTGCCATCAAGAACATTGATTGCAGCCCTTAACAGACACCGCCTCTTCAAGTTCCTCGAGTGGACAAGTCCCAACACCTCTTCTCTCCTAACTTTCAAAGTGGCCGTTCAGCGCAGCTCAGAACCGACCAGCTGCCAAGGGAGAGTAGCTTGCGCCGCTCCTTCGCTTAATCCGCTAGCAGCATGCCCACGTAACCGGCGGCTGCGGCATCGTCAAGAGATCTTCTCCGGAATAAAGCAAATCACGAAAGGAAACTCCATATACGGATTAATCCCTGCGAAACGAAACTCTCGTGAGGAGGATTTAGGCCGCGTAGATGTGTAATCTCACCCAAGTGGTCCTCTCGTCTAGAGTGTCGCTGAAGAGATTTCGCTATGTGCAATTTCTCATACAGAGACACGATGGGTATTCTATACGATAGCGATTATATATATAGGATCGCAAACGGCTCCGACATTCCCGAAGGCCACTCCGTGCTACTACGGTTCAACGCATTCACGACGTTTCGGGACCCCGTTTGTCATGTCCCCAACACTCACCCACCGACTAAACGGTAGGAAAGGAGGTTACAAAGGTGCGAATGGAGAACGTTCTATAGACAGCTTACAGAAGCTTCAAAAGGAAAGTAAGAAAGAATTAGGCAAATCAGGGTACGGGATAAGGTATAATGATAAACGTCCGCAGCTTTCAAGAGCATTCTTCTCTTCCAAAGGTGTGACTATGGTATAAAAGCAGAGGGGCTGCGAAATAAAGAAAAGGTGCGATCCGAAAACCCCTCCCGCCTTCTTTCAGACACCTCGAGGGAGGGGGGGGCGCATATTAAAGAGGTGCGTCGACCGTTCTTTCGTCGAGCCATCCGTCCAACCAACCATCATCCTTCTCTGCAGGAGTGTCTACGAGCTGCGATGCTTGAGTCAGGAGTGGGGATTAGTGCTGTAACCTCTCGTATCGGAGTGGCGATGGCGGGACGTTCTTTCCCACTCTCTCTCCTGAGAACTTCAAACAGGAAGGAGAGGGGGCTTGAGTTTCGAAGGGAGTGTTCAACATCGAGGAGGAAAGACACGCTTTTCTCTGTGCCCCTGCCAAACCGAACTCGCTCATCGACGCCCCGTTCTCGCCTTCGCATCCTAAATCTCCATCAACCTCACCTCTCGCATAGCGCTCAAGAATCACTCTCTTTAAAGTGTATACAAATACATACTCCCTTCTCGAACGACGAAGAGTTTTTTCTTTTTCTTTTCTTTCAGTGGTTGCTTCGCCAGCACGAATGCAGCGTCGACGAGAAACGACGGCAGGAGAGAAGAACGCTTGACTTTTGACGACTACCCCCCTCCGCCCCTCCCCCGTACATTCACGTGTACCAAAATCTGGCTCTATCTTTACAAAAAGTGATGCACGATATAAAAGAAGGCGAGTTCGAGGATGCTTCTCAGACATCGCTGCTTCGGTTTTCGAAGCGCATACGCGAAACGCAACGACCTTTCTAATACAAATAGTAGAGAAGGAGACGAAGCTATTCAGTTCCATGTATTCTCAAGGTGCGAAGCGGGCAGAGAGTAAACAGCGGAAGCTATATGGGACCGCGTAGTTTGAAACGATACCGCTTCACCAATGCAAAGGTGTCTCTCCTCTCATCTTGCCTCGTACATTCTGACACAAACTGAGGGAGAGTGCAACTGAAGAAATGTAAAGTGACGATGAAGGACCCCGTGGAAGTGCGTGCTCGTGGGCGCACGCACACGCATGGGGCAATCGGCGGGCACCAAGCACAATACGTGGCGCTCCCGGGTTGATCTTGGTCGGTGACACCTGGATTTCGGCGAGTGAGTCGTGGCCGACAATGGCAAATTGTCGGGAAACGGCCCTCGTCCATTGTTGTCCCAGCTCCGTGCCGCCGCCGCCGCCGATTTATCGTCCAGACTGGAGAGATCGCCGCTGCAGCGCCCGTCGACGTGAAGCTGTTAAGCGCCGGCGAACACTTCCATGATTTAGAAAAGAGGGCAAAGCCGCCGGCGCTGATGGGAAGCCCCTGCCATAGCTGGCAGCGGTGGGGGTGAGCGGATGTATAGTTGCGTTCAACAAACAGTAACCGAAGAGATTCCTTTTTTTTTAATTTTTGCTCTCTTACGGTGATTCCCTTTTTCTTCCATTCTCTCCCTTTTTGTCACGCCCTTCCTCCCCAGTCATCTTTCTTCCACCACCACTTTTTGCTCCCGCCCGAAGCCAGTGTGTGCTTCTTTTGTTCCGATGGTGCGTCCGCGCCAAATACTGTGTCAAGTCCGCGGTGGTGGCGCTGTGCTCCAAAACGCGAGTGCCGCGATCTATTTCTCCCTGTTTGCCCCCCTTTTCTTTACATCATCACTCTATTTTGCGAATGTTTACTTCATCTCAAGCCCCCTTCTCCACCCTCCCGGCATTCAATGCTCCAGGGGGGGGGGGGGGAGCACAACCGCGGGGTCCTTTTATTATTTCAGTCCGAACGCTGTGCAAATACTCACTCCCACATTTAGCAAAACCCACCACCGCCGCCATCTGGTGCTGCCCAGTAGCACACCCGTCCCCTCCCTTATATAGTGGAATCTTTTCCTTCTTTTCTTTTTTACGGTAAGGTTTTGGGAGGCAATGGGCAGACTTCATGCGGGAGGAGGGAACCGTCGAGTTGAGATTCGGGACGGGGAGAGGAGGAAGCGGAGAGGGAAATAGTAGCGGAGAGATCGAAATAACTGAGGAGAGAGATAGAAGAAGAGAGCTCGAAAGAAGGGAAAGGGCAGAGTGGAAAAGGAGCGGCGCTGCTCGCGTTTGAGCAGCGCCACTCTCTTTTTGTAGCGCTGTCGTTGCGAAGGCGTGCGCTTGCCTAGGGGGCGCGAGCTTCGGTCTCGCTCGCCCTCCATATCAATGCGGCTGCCGCATTTGCATGGCTCTCGCAGTGCTTGATATATACAACACTTAGCTCTTTCACCATCTCTCTCTCTCTCTGGCAAGAACTATACCGACAGTATGCGCAAGCGGGAGCGGACATAAAGAGCAGTGGCAACTTTGCGAGTTGAAGGACGTCCTCTCTGAAAGCGGCTATGAATTGATGGTCCGCGTGCCTCGGCATATAGCGTGGGGACAGCAGCGGCAGTCGCGGCTTCTTTGATGGAAAGTTTCGTCGCTCATGCAACGCTGTGGAATCGAGGACGAAAAGAGCCGGCTCGGTTTAATGCTTCGTCCGTTGGTTCTTTCGCGAGGGCCGCAAGCAGTCGGTCCGGGAGTATTCTGAGACGAAGTTTAAGCTGGTACCGCCTTTAGAAATTTGAGCGCTAATCTACTTCCGTATAATCTTGCACGAGGCAGATCTCTTCATCTTTAGTGAGGACGCTCGTTGTTCACTTTTGAACGTGCAGTCGCTGGACGAGAACGAAATTCGACGTTGTGCTACCCACAATGGGACAACATAATGGCTGTCAACGTCGTGCAGTAAACGGAATATCAAGAGTGCTTATAGATAGTTAAGACGAGTTACCAGTTTCCAATTCTTTACAGATCAAAACATCCGTCAATATTCCTACAGAGTACATGTATGTCCGACAACATTTTACAGGTCCACATATCTTTCTTTTTCATTTTGATCAAACTGAGCTTGTTTCTCTCACTTCTTTCTGCGTGTCCCGTCCCACCGCGCAGTTTGACCAAAATGAATACTTATCAAACTTGTCCAACTTTCCACGCTGCTTACTCGTCTCTTTATTCTGGTAGGATATGCGAGCATATTTATGCAACAGGCGACTCAATGCAACCGGAAGATAGCGCTATGCTATTGCGGAGCATATTCCGTGCAAACTGAGTTCCTGTGCCAAACGTTTAGAGGAATGTAAGGCCTGAATTTTGTGGGACACACGTGGGAAAGGTAACGAAGCGCGCGCCGCACTAAAAATGTCAACACAGTTATGGGAGTATAAAGGGTGCTTGTTTATCGCATGGCTTACACCCTGACGTTCAAGGGGTAAAGCCGAATCGCATAGGTGTGGACAAGTGCACTAATTTTGTGTGCGGACTTTTCATTGAATGTAGAAATGATGATAGCTGCAACAGACGGCACGAACCGCATGGCACATCCTTCTGTAAGCTATTAAATGCGAAGCATTTCTTAGCGAACCTTTGGCATTTTGAGCGTCTCTATCTAAGTAGCTGTCCATCTATCTAGCCGCCTACGTCTGGGTGCTCTCGTGATCGCCTCTTTAACTTGGTGTAGACTAAAATTAGTATGGGAGGGTAAGAAGACTTAGCGAATAGGACTGTCTCGTCATTACATGAATAATAATAATAACTTCTTTATTTCCATTAGCGATGGAGGAGACTGCGGGTAAAAGTTGCTTGAAAACAAGCAACTTTTAACGGAATAATCCTGCCGCGTACCTCGTCAAACCCTTTCCTGCAGGCAGGTATGGAACATACCCGTTAACCACGGGCCGTGGTACACGGGTATGTGCCACAGGTGATTGATAGTTTACATTCACCATAGAATGGCGACAACAAACGTTCGTAAAAACCCACACCTGCAACGTTGACCCGATCGACGAATGCAAAGAATAAGAATCAGGATTTCAGCAGGAATCGAACCCAAGCAATCTGCGTTGTAGACAGGTATTCTACCACAGGGCCACGCCAGGTCTGGAAACTGCTTTAGTAAAAGACCCTGCGCAGCGTCGGTGCAACTTCAGTTGCAACTAAGCAATAAACATTGCATATGTATGCTCCTACGATGCAGGCGTCATATCAGCTTAACGTCACTTGTGGTTTCAGTGTTATATACGCCTTTATAACAGTCTAATAAACATTACATTTGTATTTCTATGATTCAGCAAGCTATATTCAAGCGTTGCTCGACCCCGGCAAAATAAGCTAAAGAAAGTTACTTATGATCTTCGCATCAGCACCGTAAAGTGCACTTCGTTTCGATAATAGAGATTTTAAGCTTGCACGTGTACTTTTTAACGTTACCGTGTTACCGGAATACCGGATTGCGTTTACCGTGTCACCGGAACCAGGGCCGTACCCATAAATTTTTTCGGGGGGTGTTTGTGCGTAGAACGGCTAACTTTGGCAACTGGTGGTCGCTGTGAAGGCGTGAAAGTATTTTAGTGTCACCCGAAAAGTTAAAGCATGAAAAAATTTCGGGGGTTCTCAAACCCCCTCAACCCCACCTCCCCCTTAGTTACGGCCCCGACCGGAACGCATGTTTTAGAAATAGGGAGTTTTAGCTTGTAACGTATACTTCTTTACGTTACCGTTACGGGATTACGTTTACCGTTTTACCGGAACTCGAGTTTTAGCAAAGTTTTTTAGCTGCCCAAACGTAAACATTTACGTACGTACGTAAACCTTTACGTTTGCGCAGATTACTAAATGGTGACGATAACTGAATTTAAACTACATTTAATTTAGATAATATTGAATTACGCTGCGGAAAAATCATAAGAGAGGTTTTTAGCGTGTGCAGTATCCCGGTATAAGCGAAGGGATGTAGCAATACACCTTTTCAAATTCTCACGCCAGGGAGGCGCCATATTGAAATGCGCGCCGTCTAACGTGCAAGATTGGCGAAATCGCCATCTTGGGCTGCGCGTACTCGAACCGGCGCGCTATCTGTTGGTGTGAGGTCCCTGCTAAAGCCTGTGTTTGCGGATTTTTCGTTTCTTTAAGCTGTTTTGTTTGGTATCGTCGCTGCCATTGACTTATTTGTCGCTGTCTGAACCGTTCAGCGGCGCGCATTCGCCCGTGCGGCGCAAGAATTAGCTCCGCGTCTGCGAACGGCAGTGCTTCGTCGTCGGTACCAGTAGCAGCCAGCGTAGTACCAGGTCGATCACGGCGTGAAGTGTTAATAATCGGTAACTAGAGCGTTCTTGCAGCTGTCTACCGCTTTCCTTTATTGGCGTACTAAATGTCTACGGATTATCCATCAGTTTCAAACCTCCGCGCATAGTCGTTCGCGGCGCGTAAGTTTGTCAGCTGTAAACTGTAAACACCGCACAATCCTTCTTCACAGATACAGTTCACCTACATTCACCCCGACGACGTCGAAGACTAGGTTGAGGAGACCTGTGAGTGGCCAGAAATACCGCGAGCGAACATTGTTTATATCTCGTTGAGGCGAATGCGTGGGGTCTTCGCCAGGTGTGCAACTACGAGGCACTGGAGTCGCGCAGCTACGTGCAGTATGACTGTGTGGGTCAGTCGCTGGCGCACAATGTGCAGGAAAAAGTCGTGCTGGTGAAGGGAAATGTGACACCGTCGCAAGCCGTGAACAGCAGGCCCCATCGCGCGTGGGTTTCCGCGAGGCCGTCCGCTGAAGTACGGCGCGCGCAGGCTGCACATGCGTAACCGGGCAAGGCGGAGTTTGCAGCCGTGTCGGCCGCTGTGTTATGGACGATATGAAGTGTGAATCCGCAACATTCTCACGAGTTAGTAGGTGAGTCATCAGTGGCTTGCGTACCTTTCTTTCCTATCTAGGATGCTGCTTGGGAACGTTGTTCTCGTCGTTTTTCTTGCCGCCAACGAAATACCGGGAACAGAGGCGTGACCAGGGCGACACGCGCAAGTTCTTACTATTTAGTGAAGCCACCCACTGCTGCCGCAATTCAGGCGACGAAGGAAAACGATGCAGCGCGAACATGCTACGCTTGCACTCATCGCGTGGCGTACATGCGCTGCGGACACACGATTGCACCTTAAATATTTCTCTTCCGCTGCTTGTTCGTTCACCCGTACACGACACAGTGATGACCAGATGACTTTGCTATGCGAATGCAGTAAATTTTCTGCCATGGTAGTCACTTCGTATCGGACACAGGCGCATAACAGTCACACAAACGCATACCGAAGCAACACACACACAGCACTGGCGCAGCCCAAAGCACGGAAGTTTTTCCGATTTACCGACGCCACCCATTTCTTCTGCAATTCCGGCGACGACGGAAAGTGATACAGCGAGAACATGTCACACTTGCAATCCTCGCGCGGCGTGCTGTGCTGTGGGCACACAATCACGCCTAAAATGTTCCTTTTCCGCTGATTGTTCCTGCACCCGTGCACGACACAGTGATGGCCAGACGATCGGTTCTTTGAATACGCAACATTTCCGACCATGACAATCGCTTTTTATCGCAAAGAAGGGCCTAATTAACACACAACATCCAAGCGTACCAAGGGTACAGATACAACATGCGCAGCCCAAAGCGCGATGGCAACACTGAAAACATACCCTCGACCCCTGCAGCGCACTGGTGCGAGCATGGGTACGAGGGTGCTCCTGTGAAAAGGTGTATACCGGGTTACCGGACGATGGTGTCGACATCTTGTGACGCTTCGTGCAACCACAATCATGAACACGTTTGTTTTCGTTTAGTGTTCTTGAGGGGGAGAAATGATTAAAAAGGCAACTCATTCGTAATTATGCCGCTGCAAGTCATTTACATTGGAAGTAGAACGCCCGATGTTTCTGCAATAACAATTTTGTGCTTGCCTGGTACACCATGGCCCCGCTAGATGGCGCCACCTATCCAGCTTGTCAGCCAGTGTCAGCGTCTATAGGTCTTTCACGTTTGCGGATTTGGTATTCTAGGTCGCTCTAGCCTCGGTAATCCGGCTCAAATAAGGTGATCGTAAGTGGCGCTCGCACTTCGGCTTATTTTGACTCGGCGGCTGGAGTTTCCGCGAAGCGGATATCGCGAGTAGCCAAGAACGAAGATGGATTTGCGAGATAGGGCCGTGAACGTAAAGCCTATCCGGCGAGTAGTTTACGTTCCGTAAAGGTTCGCGCATGCGCAGATTCCATCCGGTATGCGGTAACACGGTAACGTTAAGAAGTATACGTACAAGCTAAAACTTCCTAATGTTTTAGCTCGTCATACGCAAACGTTTACGTACGTACGTAAACGTATAACTTCACGTTTGTGCAAACCACTAAATGGTGATCATTATGGCATTTAGTTTAGATAATACTGAATTACGCTGCGGCAATATCATCAGAGGTTTTTAGCGTGTGCAGTATCCCAGTATACGTAAAAGGGGTGCAGCAATACCGGGTTACCGGACGATGGTGTCGACATCTTGTGAAGCTTCGTGCAACCAGTCATGGACACGTTGGTTTTTGCTCAGTGTTTTTGAGGGAAAAATGATTAAAAAGGCAACGCATTCGTAATTATGCCGCTGCAAGACATTTACAATGAAAGTAGAATGCCTGATGTTTCTGCAATAACAATTTTGTGCTTGCCTGGTTCACTGTGGCCCCGCTTGATGGCGCTACCCATCCAGCCTATCAGCGTCTTTAGGCCTCTCACGTTTGAGGATTCGGTATTCTTAAAGTCCCTAGGAAAAATCTAGGGACTTTAGGTATTCTAGGTCACTCTAGCCTCGGTATTCGCGTAGCGGCGGCCGTTGGAACCGCACACGGGTCGCGTAGCGGACGCCTCCTTTCACTGCAAGCATGACGGAAGTGCGCGCGTGCGATTTGCCGCTTGTGCGCGTCCCTGATAATTACTTTTGCGGCGATAGTGTGCGCAAAGGAGCCGCGCTTTATAATAGTGGACATGTGTCCGATGTAACAGCTGTGTGGGACGACAATGTCACTATACGCGCCAAGTGTTTGCCACAGACAAGCGTCAACAAGCTTCCTTACGAAGTGGAGCTCATCGTAAGTACACCGCTTTCTTTACAACGTCCCGATCACTAATGCCTGCATGCGTTGACGCATGAACCAACGTTTTTTCTCGACACAGTAGCTTCGTTTACGTGCCATGTGTTTATATAGTAGATTTTGAGGGAGTGCTGTCGCGCCGGCGCATGGATGTCACGGGTGCGGCCACGCGAATGGTCAGCGTTGGTAAAACTTTGAAACCAGCACGATAAACTTGCGAAAAAATATCTCGGCAGCTTGCGCTAGTGGCGCGGGACTGAGTCACTGCGGAGCTGGTGGTCACCTAGCTTTTCATAGCAGCTTGGCTACGTATTTGCTGGGTGTCTTCAGAGAAGAACGTCGGTGCATGTCCGTCGACCCCCTGTAATTTCGCTGAAAAAAATATATTTTGAGATGCATCCAGATGGATGCATCTCTGGATGCATCCAAAATGAGATGCATCCAGAGACTCTACGGCGATCTGTTTGAAGCGGTTGAAACAGTTCTGGCACAAGATGTCGGTTTCTCTGATGGATGAGGCTTCTTCTGGCGTGCGCCTTCAGGAGGAGTGGCGTCTTAGCCGCGCCAGACAGACAGATGGGGCAGAAGGGGCAGATTTTGCGCCCCCCCCCCCCCCTCTTAGGCAAATAGGAAAGCCCCCACGCCCCGTGAACACGCCTATGGCCCTACTCATAACACAGCTTGTGTAAAGCGAATGAGTATTAGTGGGATACATCAAGGGTGTTTTTTATTAGCATGAAGTCATGTTACGTGGCATTCAAAGGGAGGTTGAATCGGTTGAATGCCCTGTCAAAAGCCTTCAGTGCGAAGAGGTGCCATGTTTTACAGCCAACATGCATACAGTTGAGGCGAGCGCACAGCGAACATTCTGCACCGGTGATCGCATTCCAGTGCCATAATTAGGTAGAATGCAGCCCATTTCGTGCAGCACACGTGTGATTCCACGGCGCTTTTGTAAAGTAGCCGCCACCTGCCCCACATTGTCTGGCATAGCGCTTCGCGCCATTCGTTTTTCAAGAGAGCCTAGGCATCGCGTCTTATCAATGATAACAACCTCATGTGCATTGTAGCGTCTACAATGCAGGCGAGGCGACCAAATGTAAACGTAGTAGCGTTCGCTGAAGACGTAGCGACATAAATGGAGAAATAAAAACACGGTAATCGTTCTAACACTGCCTAAACAAAGCGCGATTGCTTACCTTTTGCGTCGGACAGCCGCAATCCACCGTCGCCGTCGCTCTCGCTCATGAAATAGCACCGGAAACATGTAGAAGTGCGTTCCTGGCGAGTTTTTGTATGTGTTTGAGCAGCCGACAACGCAGCAGTCATTTTTCGACATCGCTGAAGCCCGAGAGAGTCGTTAAATCACGTTGAAAAACACATCCATCCGTGCACTCGCGTAGACGCTCGCTGAAACACTGTTCGCCGGGCCCCGCGAGCGCTTCCGAGCCATGGCGGCAGATGGCATGGTCGGCGCTTTGCGCATCGCCTATACTCCGGCTGAAATAAGGTGATCGTAAGTGGCGCTCGCACTTCGGCTTATTTTGACTCGGCGGCTGGAGTCTCCGCGAAGCGGATATCGCGAGTAGCCACGAACAAACGTGGATTTGCGAGATAGGGCCGTGAACGTAAAGCCTATCCGGCGAGTAATTTACGTTCCGCAAAAGTTTACGTACCGTAAAGGATCGCGCATGCGCAGATTCCATCCGGTATCCAGTAACACGGTAACGTAAAGTATACGTTACAAGATAAAAGTCCCTAATACTGGCGTATGTGCTCTAACGTGAGTGCTGACGTTACGTCAGACTACAAGTTACCCTTTAAACGCCAGTGTTGTCGGCGTACCTGGTAAGCCGACGATGTGAACACCACTATACTACACTTACAAAAACACGTCGATCGACCTCGTAACGCTTGACTCAAAGCAAAAAAAAAAAAAAAATGCAGCATAGAACTACTTGCTGACTGCTTCGCATGAAGCCGATTCCGACAAGGTGTGGGATCTGCCGCATTTTTTCTGCGCCCACCCGGTGGTCAGAATAAGGAGTTTTAGCTTGTAACGTATACTTCTTTACGTTACCGTGTTACTGGATACCGGATGGAATCTACGCATGCGCGAACCTTTACGCAACGTAAACTAGTCGCCGGATAGGCTTTACGTTTACGGCCCTATCTCGCAAATCCACGTTCGTTCGTGGCTACTCGCGATAACCGCTTCGTGGAGACTCCAGCTGCCGAGTCAAAATAAGCCAAAGTGCGAGCGCCACTTGCGATCACCTTACTTCAGCCGGATTGCTGAGGCTAGAGCCACTAGAGCGACCTAGAATACCGAATCCGCAAACGTGAGAGGCCTAAAGACGCTGACGGGCTGGATAGGTGGCGCCATCTAGCGGGGCCAAGGTGTACCAGACGAGCACAAAATTGTTATTGCAGAAGCATCGGGCATTCCACTCCCAATGTAAATGCCTTGCAGCGGCATTATTAAGAATTAGTTGCCTCTTTAATCATTTTTCCTCTCAAGAACACTAGGCGAAAACAAACGTGTCCGTTATTGCGGTTGCGAGAAGCGTCACAAGATGTCGACACCATCGCCCGGTAACCTGGTATTGCTAACCCCTTCGCTTATACCGGGATACTGCACACGCTAAAAACCTCTCTTATGATTTTGCCGCAGCGTAATTCAATATTATCTAAATTAAATGTAGATTAAATTCTGTTATCATCACCATTTAGTGGTTTGCGCAAACGTAAAGGTTTACGTTTGGGCAGCTAAAAACCTTTACTAAAACTCGAGTTCCGGTAAAACGGTAAACGTAATCCGGTAACGGTAACGTAAAGAAGTATACGTTACAAGCTAAAGCTCCCTAATAATTGCAGTGTTTGACGGAGCCTTTTCTCATAACACACGGTCGTGTGCAACAGGAACGTGTATAGCAGGGAAGGAATGGGTGTTAGCCATGGGACGAAGGAACACCCCTAAAGGTGTAAAATTTTGAAAGAGTGAATCCCAAGACATATGGGAGATTGGAACCTGGATAAAACAACCTAGAAAAATGTCAGGCAGAGGAGAAAAAAATGGGGGGGGGGAGTTGGCAGTGTACAGTGCGGTCCAATGTTAACGGGAACATGCGAATGAGGCCCCTTCATATAATGCTGGCCCCCACACTGAAAATGGATGTGGAAACATTGGTCTTGCGCTGCCCCAGTCTGTAGAAAGGAGCCAGAACTGTCAACCGCCAGTTATCTTAAAGGGACACTAAAGAGGAACAATGAATCGGTCTAGATAAATGCATTTTGAAATCCGTGACGTCACGCGGGGAGATTTAGACGCGAAATTTAAAAACGAAACATTGAACTTGATTTTCTCCTCTATTAATAAACGTATAATGGTGAAACTAACGACACTAGAGTTCTCAGAGCACAATTTATCTAAACCGATTGATTGTTTCTCTTTAGTGTCCGTTTAAGAAAATCCATGCCGCTAAGCTTATGCAAGAGAATGAAATCCGGACATGCAATTCACGCAACTCTTCGCTTTAACAGTGGACCCGTCTGTATATCTACGGGACTCCATGCAGAGGCTGCCTCTCCGCAGCAGCATGCGAGAATTACAAGCGCACGGTGGCAGCGGCCTTCTTGTTTTATGTTTTTCTGTCGCAAGCGCCCGTTGTCGACGACGACACAAGATTTGACAAAACCCTCGTGTTTCTCTAGAGCCCCTTCTCACTCGAGTCAAGGGGTGGCCACGCCGACACCGGTGTTGAGGGAAGAAAGTGGTTGGGGGGGGGGGGGGGGGGGGGGCGTAGTCGAGAAGAAAGCACGCGGCTCCACCATTGGAGGAGCGGTTCGGGATCGATGGTCCAATGGCGTTCCTCCGGACGGGAGCCGGCGCCAATTGAGGACCACCCACTCAGCCATGCGTAAGCCCCCCGCATCTTCAGCCCGCTTGAACGTGCATTGCCGCATCACACACACCACCGTTTTACGGCACTGTTGCTGCCGCTCTTAAAGTTAGGATGTTATGACGACGACCCTGGCACGAGAGCCCTAAAAAAAAAGCAGGAGAGAAGGGAGCCAGACATGAAACGTCACATGAAAAAAAGAAAGAGAGAGAAGCTGTGAAACCTCTCGCTTTTTTTCTAGTAGGCTTGTTCTTAGCCCTCCCCCTAAATGTGGAGAGGGCAGCGATCGAAAGTACAAGGGAGGGAGAGTTGTGTAGCGGTAGGAGGGGTGGGGCCCTCCTTTACAATTCAGAGTGGGTGTCCCCTCTCCCTCTTTACTCGTGTCTAACGGGGTCCAAGTAATATAACAGAAGTTGCCCTCATGAGGGGTTCGCGCACAGTCATTGGGGAAGTTCTCGCCTGTGCTCGCCCGCTCCATTGTCCGCCCCCCACCTTACGAATCGCTCTCGGTTCCCTCTACGCATGTTTTCTTTTTATTCTCGCTTCCTCCCTCCTAGTAGTTTCTCCTTACCATCTCACCGGGCACTTTCGAAGCGCCTCACTCCATGTCCAAAGCGCACAGTGCACAGTCGTGCTGCTTCTGCAGGTTTCTGCTAGCACTGGTAGGAGGCGACGCTGAGTGGGAGAGAGAGAAAGAGAGTGTATAGTAGCCACCCCTGTGGTGCTTGTTTGTCAGTTTTTTGTGCCCTCAGCGAGTGGATTTACACGATCTCGACAGGCCAGACTTCGTCGTCGGCGCAGCACTCTCGGGCCCCCTGACTACCACTTCACGTATACCCGTCCACTGTGGCGCGCGTGCTCCCGTCAAGAGCTCCACTTCGACATCTGCCTACACCCGGTCGGACTTGACTTGCTCCTTTCGTTTGCTGTTCAGCGGACGTCGATGACGTTTGCGCGTCAAGAAGCGTCGTACGCCCCACCACAGTCGTCACTCTAGAGTCGCCCACTCGTGAGACGAGTGCGTGTCGAGTGCGAGCGGCCCGGCTACCACTTATAGGGCTTATAAGGGAGAGGTTTTGGAACATTTGCGATCTCTTCAGTTTTAATTCTCTCTCTTGTGCGCGTGTGTTTGTGTGAGACGCTTTATATAGAAGCTCATCGAGAGAGGAAAAGTGTGTGTGTGTGTGTGTGTGTGTGTATTGTGATTTTGGCCGACCTGCTGCCTGCATAAGTGGACTTCTTTCGTATCGTTGCTTTGGGCTCTCCGAATTTCCGGAGCTGTGTAGAGACAGACGCATATGCATTTGAAGTGATCCGGCTACTTATGCCCTTCTTCTCTTTCGTGTGTTTTCGTTTTGTGCCGGAATAATTACCGTAAGTTCCTTTCACACTTATCCACTTGCTCATCCTCGGCTGTCGAGGAGAAGCCGATTCAACGAGCAGAAGCCTTGTTCTCGCGTAGGCGTTGAGTTCGCTCTCGTTACGTCTTCAAATAAGACAAACATATATGAGGGAAAGGCAGGGAGGTTAACCAGAAACCAAAGTCTTCAGGGAAGATTTCGTAAAATCTCTCCACAGCAAGCCAATTAGAACAGAAACTCCTGGAGTTGGCGGTCAGGGAGAGACGCTATTTCTGCAACCCATGACTGGAATGCCGGGTTGTTGAACGGTTTGCTTTCTCTTACCATGGGGCCGCACCGGGATTAAACAAACCGTGGTGGCTATAGGGACGCTTAAGTGTGTGGCCCTCATACCGAAGGGCGGACTGCGGGTGTCCCATCTCGAATCGAGGAGCGTTTCTCGCGCGGCGATGCATCCGAGCTACGTCACTGTACAAGTCAACAAGAACGTGCCCTTGACCGAGGTCTCTGACACCGCCGTCCTTCTCTCAGGCCGGCCCTGTTGCGCACAGGTCGCTAACGTACGGCTTCTCATACGTCGAACAGATGCAGCTGCACCGGCCCAGTGCGCCTCGCGATGAAGCTCACATGCAAACGCTGAGGGAACTAGCCATTCCGCTTATCAAAGTGAGAGCCCATGCTGGCACCGCCGGGGGTAATAACAGCAGTGTCGGCTGTGGAGGCACTGGAAACGGCACACCTATGGCTCCGTCTACAGCGCCGCGGGTCAACGCGTTACCCATCTCCTTGCAGAACATTGCGTTCGTGTCCGTGCTTCAGCGGGCCGCGGCCGAAGCCAATGCCGCTGCGGCTGCAGCCGCGGCTTTAAAGTTGTCCAGGAACGGTCACCTGGGCCGGCCTTCCAAGCTCAGTTTCTCGGTGCGCGACATTCTGGACTTACACGAGGTCAAATCTGGCTGTTCCAGCCCCTCCTACGTTGGAGCCAATGGACAGTCCCCGGTCTTGCCTGCTGGAGGCGGCGCTGGGGGAACTACGCTTGGTGGTGGATCGGTTGGAGGCAGTGTCTCCGCGGCCGACCTGTGTGGTGGACCTGTCGGTGGCTGGACCACGACCGGACATGTACATGGCGGCAACCCTTCCTCCGGTGGTCTGGGCCAGGACCTGGGCGCGTCTCCGTACTCGCTGCACTACGGCGGAATGTGCTCCGATCCGGCGTACCGGTGGTTCCACCCGACGCCGGACATGCTGTCCTACAGCGCACTCGGTGAGTCGGAATGAACTTCTTTATTATTTACTTGACGCGGTTTACAGCAGAAGCCAGTGCAAAGCTACACCTCCCGGTGGGCCGTCTGCTAAAGCAGCTGCCCCACTGTAACCTTCCCAGTGACATTCCGATATTTCCCTTCCGTGCGTTTCCTTACGAAATCCATATAAATTCCATACGTGTTCCATATGTTTCAGTAAGAATCTTGCGGAAACGTATGGAATTGTTGGAATCGGATATCGAACGTTTCAGTAATAACAAATAACCCCATACCATAACCCCAGAACACATCTTCGTACAATGTCCTTATTTACGCAACAGGAAAGACGAAATGGGCGGGACGTTTCATCATGCGTACCTTGCACGTCGAATTGCAGTCGTTGTGCCGTTGCATTTCGGTACAATAATAACACCATTGCATAATATCCGCGCGTGCATGAGTATATGAATAATGATGTAACAGAATTAGTGGATGAGAAGCGTGGGGTACTAATGGAAAACGAGAAGTTGGCGGTAGCACCATTGCCTTAACGTTTGAAAAATAAGCCGTGATTTATGGAGCGTATTACAGAGATAAGTTGCGCAACTAGCACCTTCCAGTCTAATCGCGGATGTGTCGCTGTCAAGACACGGTGTGATACAGAGAAATAGTTTACGGCCATGTGCAACGTGCAAAATGTTCCTTACCTTTGCCCATGTTTGTCATTCTATCTTCGTTACAGAATAGACCGATCTCACCGCGAGTTGCACTACGCCACCGCTACCGCAGTGCATGCCGGTACTTAGAGTACTCGGTACGTTCAGCTGCATATAGCTGGTGCATCGGCGAGCTGCATTATCAAGCTTTAGGGCCCGTATTTGGATGAATCGCGATGGTTGGTTCACGTGCTGCAAGCTGAGATGTTACAACAGCAAACTGAAGCAAAAGGACTCGGATTTTACGTGTTTTCAAAGGATGTCAAGCTCCGACAGAAATGTGTGCGACAGTCAACGAAGTCGGACGGAGCGGCAACTACGGCGCACTTTCAACGTGTTGTTCACCGTGTTGTGAATTGTGTGTGTAATGCATGGTAATTTAGCAACAATCTATTGCGTCATAACAAGCTTTCTGCGCTACTGATGTGCCGGTCAGCGACAGCAAAACTTCATACAACGTGTGCTCGATCCCCTCGTCGGGGCGATCGCCGCCAGCGGCGACAGGTTGGATACAACGTGTTTTCCGGGCAAAACAGAGATCGCTTAAATATATAGCGACACCTAAACGACCCTCTCATCAAAAGCGATCACGACTGTGACGTGTTCTAGCGTGAACGATACCTGTAATACAAGCCAAAGGTATGTTTACAGCTCGCGCCATGGAGTGCACGGCGAAAATTCGACCGTGCCGGCATCGCAGCCAACTTCGCCGCCGGATTTTCCCCATTCTTTTCGAAATGTGATATTATCGCGAACGCAGCGTAAAGCAGCAACAGCGGTAGCAAAGCTTAGCTTCATATATAAGCGTAGACGGCTCTTAACGTGCGTATACATACCTATACACTGCGGCCTTCGAAGCAGTATAGGCCTAGCGACGATATCGGCGCCGAGCAATCAGCTGAGCCTGCCGCCGCCGGACTCGGGGGGCACTGCTCATCCGCCACATTGTGTGTGTCACCAAAGCCTCTTACTGACTTATCCATCCCTTGTGCAGCAGGATATATTTTGCCGTGCAGAAGATTTCCGTGACGTTAAACTTTACAAACGGCAGCGGCCAGTCCGTCGCCCCGCGGGCGTGCTTCTAACCTGCTTTCACGGTGACCATCTCATATTCATTCACGTTTAACGCATCACTGTGCTCGAAGTCCTGCGCTGACAACACAGTGTACGTACATTGAAGTACTGCTTGAACAAAAAATAAGCGCAAAAAGCTTTCTTTTTTTTTCGTCCCGTCGGTTTGTTTTTTTCCCGTCTTCGTAGTCGCGGAGAGCTCTACGTTTGGGCAAGTTGTTTTCCATACACTGTAACTTGTATCGCTCGCGTGCTGACGTTCACTAAAGATGTTTGCTCTCATGACGACAGCAACATGATTTCTCGTCTTATTTTTTTTTTTTTTACCTAAATACTTATTCAGCGAAGCGACGCGCGCCCATCAACACGAAGAGACCGACCCTGGTCACATGTAAACGTTGTCTAACTGTTCTTTTTTTCCTTAAAGCTAGGATATGCAGTGTAACCTGAAGTACAAATAACATACATGAGCGGTCCGGGCACAGGTTTAACACAGCCGTTCAATTGTCTTCTGTGCCGAGGGATTCATGCCAAACGACAATAATACCTGAGACACACAGCAAGCAGCCGCACCAGCAAGCGCTCAGAGTACTCCAGCTAAGATGGCGTCACTGCCGCTGTCGGAAACTCAGCGCAATGCGCAGATCATCTGGTGAGATCGGTCTATTAGAATACAAGCACTCCTTGATAACCTGGAACTACGACCGCCTTAGATCTCGGTTGTGCCTTTTTCACGAATTTTACCATTTCTCTCAGCATTTCATTAGTTCTGCCTCCTCATCGTCCGTCCTGCCTGCACGAATCACACCAAAGCAGCGCACCCATCACCGGCACAGGCTCCTGCGCACATACGCTCCTTCTTTTGAAGACAGGCAAGGGACTGGAATTCGCTACACATAGCATAGTGCTGTGCTCCACTCCGACCTGCTAGCCTTCAATTTCCACTAAACTCATGTCACTAATTAACAGCCCATCCCTAATGTAGAACACGAAGCTGGGGTATTTGAGGTATTAATAAAAAAACATTCTCTTTTCGGTATTCGCAACTCCGGCGAACAAAAAAAAAAAAAAGATGCTGGCGGGATTGCAAGAAATAGTTTTTTCTTCGACATGCGAAGCTTCGCTATGCAGTGTTTTAGGTATTCAGAGAAACAATTCCTTTTCTTATTTTAAGGGCAGTGTAGGCAACTTCTCCATTGACTTGGAGTTAGGAGTGGACGTTGATCAACTTCACGTATTTCTATTAGTGCACTCGGCAAACATTTAGGGTACTGCCTCAATGATACAGAACTTAAGTACACCTGCGCAACAAGTTGATTTCAGATCAAAGAATGATGTCAGAAAGTTGCTTCCGTGATGTTATCGTCATGGTCAGCTTATTTCGAGCTTTGAAGATGGTCTGGAATACACAAACATCAGTAATAACATCAGCAGGGAACATCGTCCGGAGAATTATAACGTACTTGTCCATACTGTTGCTGCGCGGTTAGTTTTACTTGTGTCAACGTGGTCGTGTTTGACTGCCGACCCTTGAGTATAAATGGCGTGAAACTCTCAAGCCATGCACATATGTGGATAGAGGGGCGTGTGTTATCTCCGTCACTTTGTCACCATTGGAAACAAATACGAATCTTGCAGCTGCACCACGGAAGCGATAGATCATTCCTGTGTTGGTTTCTGTTTCGAGAGTATGTATGGTGTCCTTATCGCCAGTTCGTTAGCTCAGTAAGTGCTCATTAGCTACTCGGAGAAGACAAACATCCCATCCTTGAAGCGCTCATCAGGCTGAGAGGCAGATAACAGCGAGTGGTGATATTCTGAAACAACAGCTCGCAAACGTCTCAAGTGGAGGCACGCGACGTCACTTGTATACGTTGCAAGGAGCGAGATTACACTACAAGAAAACGATCTCGTATAAGTTACAAGAACAAGAGAGGGGATACGAATCGAGGGCTCGTTTCTTTTGTTAGACGCACCTAGCCAAACCAAAAAGCAATTAAGCTGAGGAAGGCGCGGGGGACACTTATTTGTACTATGAAGCATTCTGACGCTTTATTCCAAGGTTGTATACTTATCAAATTCCGTTCCATTTACGTCATAATGACTATACTACAGTTAAAAAATACAACTAATGTGCCCATACCTTGCCTAGCTTCATGGTCTGTTGGTTTCATTAGGATGTGTTTAGCAGAATGCGGTCACGCTCGCAAAAAAATGACAGATGGAGATGTTGACAACGCAAACCGCTGATACTTCCAACTGATCGTTCCTTTACAAAGTCTCGTGATATAAAAACTGAAGTTGAAGTATATTGGCTTGTTGAAATAGAGTCCTCTGGCAGCAATTTTGTCGAAAAACTTGCCACATAACCGCGTGGAAAATTGTGGAGAGTCTGGTGGCTTTCTGCTAGGAAGTTGCACCTCGTCTGGGTTTCTTCTCTTCATCTTCTTCTTCTTTTTATTATCTTATTACTGCCACGCTGCTGTTCTCCAAGCAAAGTGTTTGCAGATATAACAATGAGAAAAAAAAAGATCAATAAGAGGAAATAATAAGAAAATGGTTAAAGAAGGTGAAAATTATTCGCGCGTTGTATTTTCATCAAGAAACCGCTACCCTTCTTAGAACCCCGGCGCGGCAGCCATTTATCTGTTCAAGAGAGGCGTGGCTAGGTGCTTTCCGTTCTAACCATCAGTACTTTATCGCTGCTAGCGTAAATACTACGAATAATAATTAATAATAATAATAGTAATAATAATAATAATACTAAATAATAATAATAATAATAATAATAATAATAATAATAATAATAATAATAACCAAAGTTCGTCGCTTCTACCTAAAGTATCACGTTTCCTCGACGGTGATGACCGAATCTCTGCTAAAATTTGCCAGGAAGTTCAAATTTTTTCGAGGGAAACACGTGCGACACGAATCTGTGTCTACGTGGGAAAGTCGCCTACTTGAGTCGCGCGAAATGTGCACGACGTCACTGAAATAAGCAAACGCAATTGGATGGGCTAACTGTGCAAGTTTTCTCTGGTTAGGACAGCGACGGCTGTGGCCGGAGCTTACGTTATCCTAGGATGTACCGACGATATGTTCAAACAGAACACCAGGACGAAAATTTTTGTTTTACACATTTATTCCTTTACAATGATTTATCTTACCTAACACAGTTTTCTGTTTGGTTAGGCCCATAAATAATGAAGCACTTTCGAAGGAGGAAGAATTAGGGTATAAGTCGAAATCGGATAATATCGAACTCGCAAAACAAAGGGAATTAGTTCGATATATTGTATAAGTTCAATATTGAAACTTTTAAACACATTTACCCGCATTTTTCATGCGCAGGTTGGCTTCACGGCGCTGCATCACAGTGATGCAGAGAAGGCGGCTTCACTCCAGCACGCAGGGATTTAAATGCGAAGCATTTCTTAGCAAACCTCAGGCACCTTGGCCGTTTCTATCTATCTACTATCCTATCTACTATCTATCTATCTATCTATCTATCTACTATCTAAAGCTATCTTATACTATCTTCCTATCTATCTATCTATATCCGCCTACGGCTGGGCGCTCTCCTGGTCGCTCCATAACTGTAATATACCAAAATTGGCATAGCAGAGGATCAGTGTATGACGAACACGATTCAGTGGTCATGACATGAAATAACGCAAAATACTCTGTCGCGTACGTCATGAAACCCTTCTCCTCAGTCACGTGTGGCACATACCCGCATACCAGAGTTCATGTTATGTGGGTATGTGCCACAGGTGGATACAGAGTGTCAAACCAACCACAGTAACCGCGAACACACACACACACCTGACACGCCAGGAAAGTGATAATAATAAGAACTGGGGGGGGGGGGTTATGTCGCCAAAACCACGGCATGATTAGTGAGAGACGCCGTAGCGACGGCCTCGGAATTTTGACCATCTGGTATTCTTTAATGTGTACTGAGATAGCACAGTGCGCGGTCATATAGCATTTTGCCTCCATCGAAATTCGACGCCGCGGCCGGGAATCGAACCCGCGACCTTTGGTCAGCAGCCAAGCACCGTAACCGCTACACCACCTGCGCGTACGCAAGGAAAGTGAGGAAGCTAAAGACAGAATACCCCTGGAAGACGCTCAACTACTATATACTCGTCCACGGTGGTCCGCCAACGGGGACCACTGGATTACGCAAAAAACCGGGGCAATGCTTCTTAGAATAAACCTGCCGAGAGTACCAGGCCTCTGATCCATTACCGGTGACTTCAACACTGATTTATAAAGACCCAACAATGCCTGGTCCTTATACTGCACGAAATACGTCTTGGATGTGGGACAGGGCTAAGAGGCATCGCCGCCACGTCCACGAAAGGAGCATCAATAGATTATTGCATCGTAAGAGGCATCCTGAAATTTCCATCAACAGTACGACACCTCGGACTTCACTACATTTAGACCCCTCGTAACCGCGATCACGAACGGATCCGATTAACAAGTCCGTCCAGCTGCTGGTGCTACGCTGATCACGTCATGATGACCTTGTTCCAGAACTGTCAAGAACCCTTCCACACATGCACACCGGGGTTCGTAAAGCGGTGCGTGCGTTCCTCCGTCATAACAGACAAGTGCAAGCATAACAACTTTAACAACTGCAACTGTGACTGTAACGTATGTGCATGCGCTTGCGCGTGCCACTTCGGCTGTGTATATATCTAGAGAACTATTCCTGAATGAAGCTAAGTTGCAAGTAACGCCTGTCCTGTGCATCTGTGTTCCTTCTTTGGTCCTGTTCGGATTCCGCGCTATCCAGTATTGAAGAATATAGACACTACATATCAGTTTACCGCGTCTGGTTTTGGTAACACCCATGTTGCTATTGGCATCGTTACGCAACTGTAAACAACTGGTTACATAATTCATATGCGACTCCTCACTAATGAGGTGCGTCTACCACTTCCACATTTCTCTAGCGTCCATTCCGTAACGTTTCGCGCAATGTGAAAAATTACGCCAGAGTCACCATCCTGCGCACGCTTCGCATAACATCGATTCCCACGGTACGTGGGATCTGCCCAATTTTTTTTCTAATAAATTTTTATTTTTTCCACGCTTTGTATTTGCGAATGGGGGTTATATGCAGGCACTCGTTGTGCGCGAAGAAATACGTTATCGATGTTAACAGTGCAAGTTATAAAGACTACTCATTACTTTCTAAATACATTTAATGTGAACATATTCGACAGAGATCTGTCTATAAGTGGCTGGAGAGTTTAATATTTTTCGTATTTCTAATACATGTATCGCGGGCATATATCGACGCGCAATAGAAGTCTCCGATCGTGTTCTGTCTTTTTTTTTTTTTCGCGAGGTGAACTGCGACCATCGCGACGACGAGGACTCACGGGATGGCAAGCGGTAGTTCCTACCCAACACGCGCAGCGCCCCTCTAATCTCACAGCTCACGCTCCGAAATGCGCGCAGAAAAGCCTCAATTCGCGAGGTAAGGCCAACAACTTGTGAAGAAAAGCTAACTTCTTGGGACGTTTCGCGCTGCCCGATGTTCGATATATGAAGTGTCCTGCTATTTTTGTTTAATGTATGCGTATTTTCCTATGCATTCACGTTAAAGCATTCTCTTGTTCGAAAACAGTTTGATATAAACGATAATTTGATTTACTCGTGTACGATATAGTCGGGATTTTATTGCACTATGTACTCTAATACTATCGGTGAACAGGAAGATGTCCCTATTAAGTAAAAATTAAAATGATGTGAACGACTCGAACACATCAATTGCGTGTTCAGAAACGAGGGAAACGCTTAATACTATACTACGTACTAAGTAGTACATAAAGTTGTAACCGCAGTTATATAATCAGGGGTGTTAACAACAGGAGAGGAAGAACTTCGAGTACACTATACTTCAGTATCAGAGAGCTACATGCCAGTGGGTGGCCCACCGGGCCGTATGAGTGAGTGACGAGGTGTGTGAGTAGGCGTGAGTGTGAACGTGAGTGAGTACTCATGAGTGTAAGTAGGTGTGAGTGTAAACGTGCGTGAGTACTCGTGAGTGTGAGTAGGCGTGAGTATGAACGTGAGTGAGTACTTATCAGTGTGAGTAGGATGAGTATGAACGTGAGTGAGTACTTATCATGTGTGAGTAGGCATGAGTGTGAAGTTGAGTGAGTACTCATGAGTGTGACCTCACGCATGAGTGGAGTAGACGAGAGTATGAACGTGAGTGAGTACTCATGAGTGTGACACTCTCTCATGAGTGGGAGTAGACGAGAGTATGAACGTGAGTGAGTTCTCGTAAATATGATTAGGAAGAGCGAGAGATAAAC